>NW_026971223.1:0-24830 GCF_963678635.1 Symsagittifera roscoffensis | reverse complement strand
GTGGCTTATTTTTTTCGTTTAGTAACTGTTAGTGCGTAATGTTCAATGTGTCTAATTGGTTGATTCCAATTGTATAGATGTATTGGTTTATTTTGTACATCTTTTTTTGTTCTTCTTTTTCCTTGTTTTGATGCGTGTGATGTGGCTTCTGAATCGGAAAATATATTTGATCGTGGATTGGATAGTTTTTATTTACTGAGTCTTTAACTTTATATAGTGCGTCTAAATTGCTGACTTCTGATTCGGACACTGCATTTCTTCATTTTGAAATTTTTTTTCGTGTGATCTGTCTTTGTTTACTTATAATTTTTCTTTTTTTTGTTTGTCGTTTTGTTCGGATGTATCCAACTGTTTTTGGGTGCGGTGTAATTACGTGATCGTATTTTTGATTGTTTATTTCACAATTGTGTAGTACAATTGTTTGTTTATTTCCTAGATTTATCGGTGACATAAGGTTTAGGATGAAGGATGCAACAATGTTATTAGCGATTTTGTTATCCTAGACTGTCAGATCTTACGATTTTTTGGTTAGCCCAACTCGGGTCTTTTGTTCAGAAATGGAGAGAAAAGTATATCGATTCCGGAGAATGATTGTTACTTTCTCGTGTAATATATATTAACGTATTAACTTGCTTAATCTTACCTAGGGGTAGTGATTGTGTTCAAGGAATGGAGAATAGTAAATCGATCCACAAGAATGAGGTATAAATAGAACGCAAGTAGTTCGTTAGATACTATTTTAAACTTACTAAGTTTAGGATTTATCCTGGGTCAGGTAAGAGGGGGGGTCAAGTGAAGAATGAATAACCGAAGTTCTTCACTGTTTAGCCTTTTTGAAATGGTTAGAGTGATTGAAAAATTTCTATTAGTCATGGGTCTTTTGAAAAAGTTGGATAGTGAATCGACGTTTGATAAGTGGGTGGGGGAGAACAAAATTGTTCTTTTTGATCCAAGGATAAGCCTTGATGATCAGAATATAAAATTTGAAAAATATAAAAATGATTAAGTTAAATGTATAATTGAGATCCAAGGAAAGCCTTGATGATCTGATTTAAGATTAAACAATGTTAAGTTAAATAAAGATAAAATTTAGGATAAGCCTTTTTGAAATAATTTATGTTTAATTGATAAAAAGGTTTAGTTTTTTATGATATTAGTGGATTTATGATTGTTGTTATGTTTAGGTGATGAAACTGGAGATGACAAGACGATTTATATATACTAACAATTTATGATCATGTTACTATTTTTTTTTGTTTTCAATAAATATATTTTTTAGATATCTTTTTGAACTTTACTGCAGAATTGAAAGGAACGATTTGAGGTGTTATTATCAACCGTTATTGTTGAATAGTAAATTTGGTTTAGCGCCTGATATAATCATTGAAGATTTCCTTCAAGGATTTTATGTTTGCAAATGAAAATCTAAATTCATTTCTAATAAAATTCTAAATATAAAAGTTTGTGTTGGCTTTTGCCGTACAACCATGAAATAAAATGGTAAGTTTCTATGTTGTCGTATATCGTCTCTTGTCCGAGGTCTTCTTCCATTACCGGGTAGTTCTCGTATTGTACGGAATAGCGGCTCTGATCTATTGAGTGGTAGAGACATTTCAATTAAATTATTGTCATGTAAGATTTTGAAAAATTTAATTCTAATCTATTTTGTTAATCTAAGCTATCTTGTTTGTAAGGTCTTCTGCGAGACTTATGGTCGCACCAGATGAGTTTAGCTTGTTGTCTGTAACTCATAGAGTAATTTCGAATAGGGAACACCGTATGCCCGTCACGCTATCTCATTTTCGGCCAGATAGATTCGCGCAATTCTTAGTCTAATACCGATTCTAATCTTACTCTTATATCTACTAGTCTCAGGGTGTTTAAAAAGTCTCTGCTAGGCTCAATAGATCTAGAGTATACTAGTATTGTTGCGGCTGCTGAAGTACTCGTGTGATCTTTTTCGTGTGATCTGTCTTTGTTTACTTATAATTTTTCTTTTTATTGTTTTTCGTTTTGTTCGGATGTATCCAACTGTTTTTGGGTGCGGTGTAATTACGTGATCGTATTTTTGATTGTTTATTTCACAATTGTGTAGTACGATTGTTTGTTTATTTCCTAGGTTTTTCGGTGACCTAAGGTTTAGGATGAAGGATGCAACAATGTTATTAGCGATTTTGTTATCCTAGACTGTTAGACCTTACGATTTTTTGGTTAGCCCAAATCGGGTCTTTTGTTCAGAAATGGAGAGAAAAGTATATCGATTCCGGAGATTGATTGTTACTTTCTCGTGGCTAAAATATATTAAGGTATTAACTTGCTTAATCTTACTTAGGGGTAGTGATTGTGTTCAAGGGTTGGAGAATAGTAAATCGATCCACAAGGTTGAGGTATAATTAGAACGCAAGTAGTTCGTTAGATACTATTTTAAACTTACTAAGTTTAGGATTTATCCTGGGTCAGGTAAGAGGGGGGGTCAAGTGAAGGATGAATAACCGAAGTTCTTCACTGTTTAGCCTATTTGAAATGGTTAGAGTGCTTGAAAAATTTCTATTACTCATGGGTCTTTTGAAAAGGTTGGATAGTGAATCGACGTTTGAGGTCGTTAGACACTTGATAAGTGGGTGGGGGAGAACAAAATTGTTCTTTTTGATCCAAGGATAAGCCTTGATGATCAGGATATAAAATTAAGAAAATATAAAATTGATTAAGTTAAATGTATAATTGAGATCCAAGGAAAGCCTTGATGATCTGATTTAAGATTAAACAATGTTAAGTTAAATAAAGATAAAATTTAGGATAAGCCTTTTTGAAATAATTTATGTTTAATTGATAAAAAGGTTTAGTTTTTTATGATATTAGTGGATTTATGATTGTTGTTATCTTTAGGTGATGAAACTGGAGATGACAAGACGATTTATATATACTAACAATTTATGATCATGTTACTATTTTTTTTTGTTTTCAATAAATATATTTTTTAGATATCTTTTTGAACTTTACTGCAGAATTGAAAGGAACGATTTGAGGTGTTATTATCAACCGTTATTGTTGAATAGTAAATTTGGTTTAGCGCCTGATATAATCATTGAAGATTTCCTTTAAGGATTTTATGTTTGCAAATGAAAATCTAAATTCATTTCTAATAAAATTCTAAATATAAAAGTTTGTGTTGGCTTTTGCCGTACAACCATGAAATAAAATGGTAAGTTTCTATGTTGTCGTATATCGTCTCTTGTCCGAGGTCTTCTTCCATTACCGGGTAGTTCTCGTATTGTACGGAATAGCGGCTCTGATCTATTGAGTGGTAGAGACATTTCAATTAAATTATTGTCATGTAAGATTTTGAAAAATTTAATTCTAATCTATTTTGTTAATCTAAGCTATCTTGTTTGTAAGGTCTTATGCGAGACTTATGGTCGCACCAGATGAGTTTAGCTTGTTGTCTGTAACTCATAGAGTAATTTCGAATAGGGAACACCGTATGCCCGTCACGCTATCTTATTTTCGGCCAGATAGATTCGCGCAATTCTTAGTCTAATACCGATTCTAATCTTACTCTTATATATACTAGTCTCAGGGTGTTTAACAAGTCTCTGCTAGGCTAAATAGATCTAGAAAATACTGGTTTTATTGCGATTGCCAAAGTTCTCTTGGAGAGGTAACTAGTTTCTAAATTAAATTCAAATCTCTCTGGTGCTGAAATTACAAGTAACTTCAGCACTTACAAATAAGTGGGTTGTTAGTTAGATGGATCATGATTCGTTAATAATAAATATTTCATAGTGACAAAATATATAGTTCATATCCAATAATGAAATGTAGTTTAGATCAGGTTCCATTCTTAACACTTGAATAAAACATCCATCAATCATTACCTGGTCTTTAATAAAACTTGAATAAAACATCCATCAATCATTACCTTGTCCTTCCATTGGCTTTAAAGTTTATCAGCAGATGACGCTTCGCAAAAAATTGAGTCACTCTTTTCTCCAAGTTTGATAATTTGTGCATAGACAGTATCGCAAATATTCTCAAATCACATCTAATTCATTCAGACCAGTACGATGGCTGAATTAATCTGGTGCGGAGGAAAGACAGACATGAACATTAAAAGTTAGCAACCCACAGTACCTCGGAGCTCAATCAAATGGATCGGACTAGACAAAACACATGGAATTTTTTAGATAATCCACAAACAGCCAATTTTGTATGAAAAACAGTGTTCCAACAAACACTAAACCCTCAATAACCTTATACAAGACCGACTGGTCGAGAAAAAAAAGTTCGATGGTTCAGGATAATTGCAATTTTTCCTTCTTTGATTTTTGTAATCAAACTATCTAGCCTCTACAAAGAAAAAGTTTAGTCACCAACAAAAACAGTAGATCTGGTTCGTAAAAATCTTCCAGAAATTGCTCTTGAAAACTAGCGGAAACCTTTTTGAGCGTTTTTGTGGCGCAACAAATTTGAACATCGCAAAACATTTCCTAATTAAGTTCTGTACTGATGGTTTTGCTTGAAACACTTCCAATTATGAGTTTATATATGGGGGTCTATCTCATAGAGTAATTTCGGATAGGGTACACCGTCTGCTCGTCACGCTATCTTATTCTCGGCCGGATAGATTCGTGCAACTTCTTAGTCTAATACCGATCCTAATCTTACTCTTATTACTACTAGTCTCAGGGTGTTTAACTAGTCTCTGCTAGGCTCAATAGATCTAGAGTATACTGGTATTGTTGCGGCTGCTGAAGTACTCGGAGAGGCAACTAATTTCTAAGTTGAATTCAAATCTCTCTGGTGCTGAAATTACAAGTAGTTTCAGCACTTACAAATAAGTGGGTAGTTAGTTAGATGAATTGTGATTGGTTAGTATTAAATACTTTACAGTTTTTAAATGTCTAAATTATAAATAATAAAATGTAGTTTAGATCAGGTTCCACCCATCCGGGTTTTACAGAGTTTTTGAGTTCTATCTCTTTTCTTCTGCAATTGAAGGATGGATGATGAACGTTGGTATGTGGCGAACATCATTTTCTTTATCTTCTTCCCTGGAGAAGAAAGGTCCAGGAGACTAGAACCGTTGACATAGTTTCTCTTCAGGAGAAACGTTCCAGAACGCTGGAATTAGGGATATGAAGTTATCTTCTTATCGTTTGTCAACGACTGTGATCTCCAATGAAATCGTTTAGATTCCAGAATCCAAAATGCTTTGCTATGTCAGTTTTGCTTGCATCTGTGGAGGCCTGTTTGTGATCAACCTCGTCTGGGAATGGCGTGAAACTAGTGTTTGGAAGGAATGCCTTGTTACTCGGATCTGTACGTATACTTGAACATCGAGGTGGTCATTGGTCTGGTTCAATGGAGTCCTTTGCTGCGAAGTCAAGTTGTACTCTAAATCCTTTGAGTCGTGATTGTGTGCGGCATGTCGGATGTGGTTGTTAGCCATTCTTTCGTTCGGGTTGTGATGGGATCGTCTAGCCTTTGGATGTTCGTCCTTGCTGTTGTGTGTGATCTATATACTGCATATTATGATTTACATATTATAATTTTTAGTTAATTGTCTTTTTAGTTATGATCGTGGTTAATTGTTTTCACAAAAGCTTTTTGTTTTAGTTCAGTTATTTTGAAAAGTTACTCACCCTTGAGTACCTCTTATTAAAGATAAAAGTGTGGTCACAAAGCGTGGATGTAGCGCGGTGGGTTTGGCCGGCTGTAGAGCATGCTCAGGACGTCCTCTCTGGTGGGTTAGGCCAGGAGTGGGAGTATGATTTCGTGCGGTTTCTTTGAGGGGTCCTGTTTTGTGTTAACATTATATGGTGGTTTTCTCTAGGCTTTCTTATGTTACTTATGGTTGTGTCCTTTTTCCAAAAATCAAATTGATTTGTTTTGGGTTTGTCTTTCGACTTTTTTGTGTTTTATTATTTCTTTCGTTGACTTTATAATAGTCTTCAAAAGAATAAATTATCCAGTTTTAAACTGGGTTAATCCGGTTTGGGTACCGTTGGTGTTCTTTTCCTACTCATGCTGTTATTTTTAGGATTTGTGGTGTTTAGTCATTTGCATTGGTTAGTTTTGTGTAGTGTATAACTCTATTCCAACCGGGTTAAAGAAAAAATGGAAAATTGTTATCATTAGTTAGAGTTGTTGTTAAGCTTGGAACATAAAATCATTATTTTAAACAATTCTTCGTGGGCGAGCTGTGCGAGTATGGATAGAATTCTTGTGCGATTGAATGAAAAGGTTAGTACTGCTTTCTTAATTTTATAAATTTACTGCTGGAATTTGAATTTTTACTACATTGTGGGGAAATTTGAAATTATAACTTTTCATTGTATGTAATTTTACTGCTTTTGGGGGAATAATTTATAAATTAATTTATTACATTTGTATGAATTTTATGACTTTATAAAGTGCAAAAGTTTTAATAGATTGAAATTGTTTTAGCAAAAGGTTTTGTATAAATTGTAGTTTGAACTGAACAAGTTTATATTTTTATTTTTATTTTTTTGTTTTTTCAGATGATGGTGATGAGAAGACTAGAAAAAGAAATTTAACATTATAAAGAATGGTTAGTAATTTTTATATTTATTAGTGAATGTAATTTAAATATACTTACTTTAATCTTCGGGGAAAAAGCCATGTGGAAGAGGTCTTGGATTAGTTCAGATGATGTTAATAATTTTGCTAATATGAGGATGATGTTTTTAGTTTCTAGCAGTGGCCAAAGCAATTGAAGTGCTTTGATGATGTTTAGTTCTTCGGTGCCTACTGCAAATTCATGAGGTGTGTGCTGGATTAGGTTGTAAAGTTTATGATTATAATTAGTATTGTGGATGAATTCTAAAATGGAAATTTCAATCGGTTGTAGGAATTCATGCGGGATGAGGAATGGTCTGGATTCTTCGTCCTGAAAGGTCTTGGTGTTGGGGCAAAATATATACATTTGGGGAACGGGGTCGTAGTTACGGAGGATGCCGTGGAGGTTAGTATTTTTGATACAATAAGTGAAATTAAGAAAAAATGGTGATGTGTACTTTGAGTTGATGATTTGAAAACGATGGTGAGGTTGTCGTGAGGGTGTATGTAAATCAAAGTGATTTTGTATAAAACGATAATATGTGTAGGTATGTGTTTGTTTAGTGCGTAACATAATATCGTGGGAGCAGTGCAGATCTCGTTCTTGTGATGTAAGAAAGTGGAAGGTTAGTGTAGATAAATTAAATTTTTCTTGAAAACTTTCATAGGCCTGTGTGTCAATGAGGGCTTCGGAAATGATGTGGTCGTGTTTTTTATCAAAAATGTTAAGTGTAAATATATATGGTATTGTGATGAAAAATTTTTCCGTTAGTTGCGGGCTAGCAAAGCGGTCGTCGTCTAAAAATTGGTCTTGGTTAGGGCGTATGATGTTGTGATCATAGTATTCGATAGTGAATTCATTAGCGCGTGGTGCGGTGAATGTGTTTAGTAGTTTTTTAAATCCAACATATGTGAATTGTCGTGGTGTTAGTGCTGTTGTTAGAGTATATAACAATTTTTTGCATTTATCAATATCCGTTAAGTTGTTGTAGAGTGGTAGATAAAGAGGGTTAGTGTAATGATAGTATGATGTCCAATGTAGTGTTGACATTAAGACGTACTCGCCAACAAAATTTCTGGTGTCGTCATTAGTAGTAGGGGTATTCAAAGTGTATTGAGGAAATAGCGGTAAGTTTGTTTGTAGAAATTTTTTAAGTATTTTTATGTTGTCGATGATCAATATATTCTTTAGCTGTGCCTGGATTAGTTGTGAATGGGTGATTTGGGAATTTTCGTTTAAAAGTGCGGTAAGCTCGGTTAGTGCTAGCGGATGTGTCTGTGGAAGTAGATGATTGAGCTAATGATGGGGTATAGTCTGATTGTGGTGTAGGTGTTGGTGGGCCAGATGATGTTGCTGTGGATGATAGGCGATGTATGGTAAGAGTATGGGGCTGGGTGATTTGTTGTTGAAGGGTAATATAGTTATCTAATTCTGGGGAAATCTGTGGAATATCTGGGGAATTGTTGGTTGATCTGTCAGAGATGGATAGGGTATATGTTGGGGTGACTTGGGATGCATGAGAGGGAGTGAAAAGGGATGGTAGTGGTTGACTGGCGTTGATGGGTTGAAAAGGGGGTTGTGAAAAATTCGAGGGGTTGGTTTGGGAATAGGTAGAAGTAGAGGGTTCAGAGTTGGCAAATTCGTCGGGAGTTTCGAGTTATTAAATTGTGAAATAGTATGAAAAACTGAAATATCTGAGTTAGTGTCTGAACTCGTGCTAGATGGTATATCAGATTTAGAATAAAATCCAATAGATTGTAAATCTATATTTGGATTTCGAGCAATGGCTCTTATGCTTTCTGGTGAAAACTTTTTAAGTGATTGCATTAATGTAGGGAATAGGTAGTATTTATCTTCGTCAGGGTTTAGTTGTACAACATTGTGGCTATTTTCTGATCCACATGGGACTGCGGTATTCCAAAAATATTTTCGTCTTGAAAGTGTATCGACAAAATGTACTTTATTTTTGTAGAATATGAGTATTCTTTTGTAACAACGTTTATCTTCAAAAACGTATAACGGTGATACTTTTTTGGTGCAAGTATAAAATCATAAAATGTTTCCTTCGTAATCAAGAAAATTGGATCCATTTCCTGATAATAAATATCCTGCGTAGTGTATTTTTAATACTGCTAATGCGAGTGATTGTAAGATTTGTGTTCTTTCTAATTCGCATAGTTGATGTAGTGTTTCTAATTCAGAAAGTGACGTTTCTTGAAAAATTCTACTACTTGTGTAGTCTAATTTCATGTCTAAATGAATGTCATAGTGTATGTTTCCAAAGTATGTTGTATTCATAATGATAATTCTTGTAATCATGTACTTTTGCTGTCAATTGGTGTTAAATTTCCACCGGGATGGTTATTGTATTTACAAAAATTAACTGGGGTATAGGGTTTTCCGTCGTATTTAAATTTTGCTGTTGCATGTGGGTTAATTTTAATTTTTCCAGTTGTCATGTCGAAACCTTGCTCGTATTCGAAAAGAATTTCTGAATATTGTGTTTTATAGAGTGGGTTTGCATATTTACATGCAAGTTCTGTTTATGGGTAGATTTGAAAACGTGTTAATTTGTTTTCTATATCGTGTAAGTTTCTGAAATCATTACTTTGTTTGTGATGTGGGTTCACTTGTTCGTATGGGATTGATTCAATGAAATATTTTTCATGAAATTTTATCATTCGGGCATGTATTTTTGCTACTTGAAATGTTGTGCACGAATCTTGTGGGAGCCAAACAATTGTTGCTTGGGTTCGCGTTGTTGGATCACAATATCCTTGATCATTTTTACAAGGTAAACGAATTCCTTGATAGATCATTGTGTTATCTGCTAAAGCTCGTGTGAGCTGTATTTTTTCAAGTTGTATTTTCCAATCAAAAAACATTATTTCTTGACATCCTCTATTTTTTGTATCTGCTTTACAGTTTGAGGGATTGTTTATTCCAATATGTGGTATCCAATGTTTATCTTGGGTATCATAAGTTCAATGTCCGTGTGCGCCATTGAATGGGTATTTTTCGTCTAAATTTATATGTCCTTGATAGCGTTCAAGTTCTGCTTGGTGTACAGAATCGCTGAAGACATGGAAATTTACTATTTGTCTTTCTGAGTGTTTATAATTTGTGAGATTTAACCTGTGTAGTTCGACTTTACAATCATCGGGGTTGAGATGAAAAAGTCTTTCTATATTGCTTTGGTAAAATGATTCGTGATCAACTCTGTTTTTATTTCCGTTTGAAACTTGTGAGCAATGTACTTTATTTTCGGAAAATTTTGCTGTATTTTTAAATCCTATGACTGTCGTTGCTCTGGCTTTGGAATATAGTGTTGCTATTACGTTTGTAGTTTCTATAGCTTGTGGTTCTGTTTCGCATTGTGTTACTTGATTTATGGCATATTTTTGTAGTGTTTTTTGTTCGTTTTCTTCACAATCATAGTGTGTTACTAATAAATCTTGAGGTCCTGTGTGAGGAGATAGATTTGTGTGTTTTTCGGAAAATATACGAAAAAAGATGTGTTGAAATGTTAATATCTTTAAAATATACATGTGTACGATAGTCCTGAATATGGGTTACAAAATGTTATATATCCGATTGTGGTTTTTGTATATCTATCGTATTTATATATTATTTCCGTTGTTATAAATGGTGGTGGTAGTGTTTGAGCTGTAATATTTGAAGGGCTTAGTGGATAAGGATGTTGTACGATGTTATTAAGTTTAACTGTAATTTCAAACTTAAGTTGAAGATTGTTTTGATTTAATATTTGAACGTTATGTTCTCGGATATCTTCGTGGATATCTTGTCTATATTGTAATCTGTTAAGTGCCCAACTGTGTAGTCGGTGGTTTTCGTTATGTTGTCCAAATAGTGGAGGTGGTGCTACAAATGTATTCCAATCTAATCGTAGAGGTATAGTTGTAGATTGTTCACTGTATCGAGTATCATTATCGTGTGAAATATTTAATGGGAAAAATGATAGTGAAATTTGACTTATTGATGGTGTCGATGGAAGTGATAATGTTTCTGGTAAAGATGATAATGTTGCATCTGATGAAGTATCTATTGGGTCATTTATTAAGTTTGGTTCTCCATGTGAATAGGATTGCGTTGTCCAATAGGGTAAACGTTCGTTTGGATTAGGTGGGTTAAAAGAATTTTCACGTTATTCTGCTGATGTTGGTGTTGATAGATGTTCTGATTGAATATTAGGAGTTAGCGTTGGTGTATCTGGTAGTGTTATACTAGAGTATTCTGAAAATGAATGGGTTGGAGATTGAGGTATGCTAAATGTAATTCTAGGAGTTTGAAAACTCCTATTTCTTCTTGGATGTATTATTTGTCTATTTACTTCAATTGTGTTTTGATTTTGGCTAATGTGTCGGATTCGATTTAAGTCTTGTTGTAGTGTAGGGTATAAGTTATATGTTGGTTCACTTAGTGATGCTTGTCTTTGAACTGGTTCTAAAGGTTCAGATAAGCGGGCGCGTCGTTCAAAAGTATACGGGTTATCTTGAAATGAAATTCGTGTGGATGTTTGGGGGTTCTGGGTAGTTGTAGGTATTGTTTGGTTTTCCTGGGAAGTTGTCGGTGAAGACTGATTGGGTGGTGTTTGGTTAGCAATTTTGGAGATATTGTTGTATCTATTCTGAAAACTTAGTGAGAGGATTTATGTTTGTTATAGTATTCTTCAATGAATAGAATTAAAAGAATTGTGGCTAATGCAAATGTTACTATTGCCTTTTTTATACATTTGCATATTGTCATAATTAGGGATGATAAAATGTGAGGAAAATTATGAATAGGAGGAAAACATCTGTTCTACTAAAAATTGTTCGTATTATTTAAATTGATTTTAAATTATTGTACCTGTAGAGCTGGCCAATGAGTAGGGAAAGATGGGAATATAGCGCTTATAGGGTGTAGAAAGTTAAAATTATGTAAAGAAAAATTATTAAAATTACTTATGAAAACTTCAAAAACGTCAATGAAAAATATTATCAAAAGTTTAAAAATTAGAAAAAGTTTTAAGAGAAAGTTTAAGATTTTGTTTTCGATGATTGTGACTGAAGAGAAGAGAAGCATTTGAGAAAATGATTCGTTCGTCGAATGTTTTTTTTTAAGTTCTGGGGCTAAATTCAAGCGTGGTCGGATTATTTATTGATTTTTTGACAAGTGGGTTGAGTTACTTGAAAAATTGTTGGGTGCTTATTTTATGGTGCTTGGGAGGTCTTCTTTGCTTTATTTTCATTTGATAGGTGAGCTGGGGTATTTTTGAGATATTTGTACTTTAGGCCAAATGATCATGATTCTTTTTTACTTTAGGCTAATTTGCCATTTTTGGTTGGAGGGTTTTTGAGGGCTAAATTGGGAAAATATTGATGATCTTTAGACTATTAGATAGGGGAGGGTTGTAATATTACCGTGATATTTATTTTAGTTGTCAAAAGTTAGCAAGTTGCTTATTTTTGACCTGGAGGTTGTAAAGTTATAGTTACAGATATGCCTGGAGATTAATGTCTATCGGCTAATAGGTTGGTTTTAGAGATTCGGAAAGTGGTTGAGTTGGATGAATCTTATTGGTTGATTTTGAACTAGAAATATTGCGTCTATTTCAGCATGGTATTTGGAAAATATGAAAGTTAAAATATCTGAGATGTATATGAGGGTTGAATTGTATGAAGAAGAAAATGGTTTCATTTTTGAAATTCAAATTTCTTTAGTATTTTAGATTGTGGGATGAATGTTTTATAATCCTTACGTGGTTGATTTCTAAGTCTTGATGATTCTCTATGTGTAGATTTTTCTATTTGTTCATGTGGCAAGATTTTTTCTATCATTTTTTTTTCTTTCTTTTCCTAAATTAACTGAATTTAGTGTTTTTGTTTCTTTGTGAATCTTGTCTTGTTTTTGAATATGTGTTTGTTGATTTTTGTTTATTTCATTCATTTCTGGTTCTATTTGTGTGCTATTTTGAATGAGTTTTAAACCGGTGAAAGAATATAATTGGGTTAATTCGCGTAAAGCGTATTCTTTCGGATAATAAGGTAATAAATTCTTTCTATGTTGAACAATTTCCTTTTTGTCGTGTCTGTGAGTTTATATGATATTTCAGTGGGTTTAGCAATTATTTGGTAGGCTCTTTTTCTAAGTAGTTGTAATTTTTTAGAGATTCCTTTTTGTGTTTGGAAATTTGGTATTCAAACAAAGGTTCCTATTTTTAAATCGGTAGCTGGCGTAAACCGTTGATTAATTTGGTGATTGATGTTTTGCCGTTGTAACAATTTCTTTGTTACTTTTTGGTAGATTTTGTTATGCTTTCTATCTCTATTCAAAATCCATTCGGTGTGTGTAGCGGAGGCTAATTTGAGAATTTGTGGATGAAGAAAATGATCTTCATCATGTGTATCTAATGGTAGATTATAGCATATTGAATCTTTATTCGGTTTGCAATGTCCTTGTGCATTTTTATGTGCATTTGCGGTGAACATAATTGGTTTTCTTGGTTTTTGGTTAAAAACCATTTCATATGGTGACATTCCTTAAGTTGTCGTTATTTGTGAATTGTATGATAATGGGAATAATTTTAAGTCTGTTGACCATTCTGTGTATTTTGCGTCGTTTCCATTTATGATGCATCTAAGGTATTCTTGTAATGAACGATTCATACCTTCGACTAGTCCATTCGTCCAAGGTGCATGAGATGTACGTGGTTTATGTTTGATATTGTATAAATGACATAATGTGATAATTTCATTATTAATGAATTCTGTACCGTGGTCTGTTACTAAAATTTCTGGTAGTCCAAATTTTGCTATCCAGTGTTCGTAAAGTGTTGTGTAAGCGTAATAAGCGTTACAGTGTGGTACTGGGTTGAGTGCTACATAGTGTGTAAATGCGTCAACAATGACCATAATGTATGAGTTTCCTTCAGAAGATGGAGAAATTGGTCCTTTTGTGTCAAATGATATTCTGTGATTAAAGTATAGACTTTGTCCTTTAAAATCTTGTTTTTCTGCTATTAGTTTCTGATTTGGGTAAGGTTTGTTTCATTGACATATTATACAATCCTTGCATAATACTTTTATCCAAATTGGGGCGTTTGGAAGATAAAAATTTTGTGTGAAATTTGAATATGTTTTTTCTGATCCGGAGTGTCCTTTTAAATTCTGTGTATGAGAAATATTAAATGCTATTAATATCATACTTCAGGGGAGACAGGGGACTTTAGAATTATCTAGTTGATATTCTAAAAGATCTGTGTTTTCGTTTATTGTTGCATTAATAAATTTTCGGAAATATCGAAGAAGTGTTTTATTTCCTAAAATTGTGGTATCAGCTTTTGCTGGTTTTGTTTTGTATTTGTGCCATGATTTGAGTTGTCGTATTACTGGATCTACGTTTTGATATTGTTTTAAAAGTTCAAGTGTAATTTTCTCTGTCGGTGGGAGAAAAATATTATCGATTTCTATTTTTGATAAGGGAATTGTATTAAGTGGGTCATGAAGGTTAAAAACTTGGTTTATTGTATATTTTGTGTCTTTTATCTGTGGTCCTGATATTTTTATTTTATCAGTTAAATTTTCTTTTTCAATTAGTGGAAAAAGATCTTTTTTATGTGATTGTTGTTTGACTTTCTTTTGTTGTGTATTATCTTTTATCCATTGTGAGTGTGGGATAGGTTTAAATGTTGATGTACCTAATAAATCAACTTCATAGTGATTATTTTGACAATCTAGATAAAAGGGGAAATGTAGATTATTTATTTGTGATTGATCAAAATCAGTTTTTACTTCGTATTTAAATTCTAATCGGGGTGGTTTTTCGTCTTTTGCGAGATGGAATTTAATATTTTTTGGTATTTCGACTGTAGTTTTTCGTGTAAGTAGTTCTGGTGGTGTATTTCTACTTCATGTGTCCGGTAATGCAAGGTTTTTTCCTGCTGTCCAAACTATGTTTAAGTTTGGGAATTTCATTAGAATTAATTGAAATCTATAAACTCTATGATTTGGGTTTGACTTTTGTGTAAAAAGAAATATAATTAGTTTGTGATCGGTGAAGAGAACTGTTGGATGTTTTGATCCAAGTATCAGAATTTCATATTCGGTAAGTGTATACATTATAGCTGTACACTCACTCATTAGTGTAGAGAGTCGTAATTCGGCTTGTGTGAAAAGTCGTGAATTTGCTGATATTAAGTTCATTTTATTTGTTCCACTATGTGATTGTAATAATGCTGCGCCGATGCCAAAATTTGAAGCATCGCACATTGCATAAAATGGTTGATTTGGGTCTGGAATTGTATTTGATATTTGTTCCGTTAAGAGTTTTTTAATTTCTTCAAATCGTGTTTGATGTTCAGTGGTCCATTCAAAGTTATTTTGTTGTCTAAGGATGTTATAAAAGGGTCTTAAGTATAATTGCATTTTATAAACGTATTTACTTAAGAAATTTAACATTCCAAGGAATTCTTGAATTTTCTTTTTATTTGTCGTTGGTTGAAGTTTTTGAATTGCGTCAATGCGTGATTTTAATGGAGTAATAAAAATTCGTTCGATGTTATGTTCTAAAATTTTTACTCGTGTTAAAAAGAAATGTGATTTATCTGGAGCTCATTTCAGATTTTTGTTACGAAGGATTTTTTGATATTGCTCTAAGACTGTAAACATTTCGTCTTTAGTTTGTGATTGCATAAAGACATCGTCTAAATATGTGATTGCGTTTTTCTTTAGTATTAGTGGTCGAAAAATTTTACTCATGAAAGCTGAAAAAGCTGCTGGTCCTATGGATATTCCATAGAATAATCGATCAAATTCGTATTGTTGGTTTCCAATAACGAATTGCGTTAAACGTCGTGACTGTTCGTCTAATGGCATTTGGTTATAAGCACCATTCATGTCTGCGGTTGTGAAGTATTTTCCATTAGTTTTTGTTAAAATTACTTTTATTGGTTCAATTGGCCAATTGCATTTAGATTCATCAATTAGTGAAATGAGATATCTAGCGTCTAGAACTATTTTTAGTGATTCGTCTTTTGCTAGAATGATAGCGGGGTTAAAAAAAGTGTTACCTTTTGGTTGTTCTTCTTTATTTACTGGTGATATAATTTCATATTGTTCTAACATATTTAATAATCTATTGACTTTGTCGTGTAAGTGAATTGGTACTTTGCTTGCTCTTTGTTTTTTGAAGACTGCGTCTGGTTTCAGTGGCAGGTGCAGGGATGAACTGACTTTTCCAACGTCAAATTTAGATGTTGCATAGGCTGATGAATATTTTATTAGCTGTTTAGCTAACTTGTCAAATTCATTTTGCGTTATTTGTGAATGTTGGAAGTTAAACAATGTTAAAAAATTCTGTTGATTTTCTGTATAGTTGGTTATGTTGAATGTAGGTTTGAAATATGGGGTTTTTGTGAAATAATCTGTATTTCTTTTTTCGTTACTTATTATGTTATTTATAGATAATTCTTCGTTAAGAATTGTTGATTGACAAATATCGAGTAGTTGCAAAATATTGTTGACTCTGTATGCTATTTCCTTTACAGGTGAAGTTGTTGCATTTGTTTCACAATATCCTAATAATCCTAGGGGTAGTGTTATTTTATTTGGTGTAGTATTATATACGTGTAGTGAAAAAATATCAGAATTATGATTCTTTTCATATTTTATTGATGATATTGTTATTTTGAAAAATTTGTTAATTGGTCTGAAGTCAAAATCTGACATAAAAGAATTGTTGTCTATTTTGATTTGTGTTGTATTAATGAACTTGTTTTAAAAAAAAATTATAGATTGTTCCTGATAGTGGTTTCAGGTGTCTCCGTTCCTGATTATAAATAGGGTAGAATTTGGAGAAGAATGGTAGTTGTTCTTCTTTATTTACTGGTGATATAATTTCATATTGTTCTAACATATTTAATAATCTATTGACTTTGTCGTGTAAGTGAATTGGTACTTTGCTTGCTCTTTGTTTTTTGAAGACTGCGTCTGGTTTCAGTGGCAGGTGCAGGGATGAACTGACTTTTCCAACGTCAAATTTAGATGTTGCATAGACTGATGAATATTTTATTAGCTGTTTAGCTAACTTGTCAAATTCATTTTGCGTTATTTGTGAATGTTGGAAGTTAAACAATGTTAAAAAATTCTGTTGATTTTCTGTATAGTTGGTTATGTTGAATGTAGGTTTGAAATATGGGGTTTTTGTGAAATAATCTGTATTTCTTTTTTCGTTACTTATTATGTTATTTATAGATAATTCTTCGTTAAGAATTGTTGATTGACAAATATCGAGTAGTTGCATTATATTGTTGACTCTGTATGCTATTTCCTTTACAGGTGAAGTTGTTGCATTTGTTTCACAATATCCTAATAATCCTAGGGATAATGTTGTTTTATTTGGTGTAGTATTATATACGTGTAGTGAAAAAATATCAGAATTAACATTCTTTTCATATTTTATTGATGATATTGTTATTTTGAAAAATTTGTTAATTGGTCTGAAGTCAAAATCTGACATAAAAGAATTGTTGTCTATTTTGATTTGTGTTGTATTAATGAACTTTTTTTAAAAAAAAATTATAGATTGTTCCTGATAGTGGTTTCAGGTGTCTCCGTTCCTGATTATAAATAGGGTAGAATTTGGAGAAGAATGGTGGTTGTTTGCTTAGTCTTTGAAAAAATGTTAAAGCTGTGTTTTTCGCTTTTGTATATTTGTCCTTTATTTGTAATTTACTATTTATTATATTTATGGTTGGTATATACTTAGTGATGAATGATATTCCAATGATATTATTTTTAATATCAGTAATGTGAAATGTTTGCTTGAATGGTTTATTCAAAATTTTATTTTGTTCCATTGTTCTTGTGGGAACAAGGAAAAATTGGATTTTTCCGTAATTTTTTAACGTTGATCCTTGTGCTGTTGCTAATTTACTAGATGTTTCTAGAGGTTTTAAACTTGGGTGTAATAATCTGATTTCATTCCATGTAGGGATATTAAT
The DNA here is from genome assembly GCF_963678635.1 of Symsagittifera roscoffensis. Lineage (NCBI taxonomy): Eukaryota > Metazoa > Xenacoelomorpha > Acoela > Convolutidae > Symsagittifera > Symsagittifera roscoffensis. The sequence continues at coordinate 7,248 of NW_026971223.1, read as the reverse complement.
GATATTTGATTCTGCGCCTGAATCGATTAAAAAATCAATTTCAAGATCTGGTGGTTGAAATTCTCTGTTTTTCGGGCTTTCTAAGAGGAATGGAATTGTCGAATTTTTTTCACGTGGCTGTTTTTTTTGTACATTTTGGTATATGTGATTTGTAGTTGAGTTTTTCCTGTTATCTTTGTCAGATAAATTTTCCTTGTTAATTTTGTTTACTTCCTGGGTGGTTTGTGTATTATTACTAATTGGTCCTAAATAGTAGTTATTGAGGAGTTCTAATTGATTTTCATATATATATGTGAACTAAAGGGTTCTTCATATGTGATTGAGTGATTCGACAGATATCATCTTAATTAAAATATTATTATCTGTATCACTTTCACTGTCTGTTGAGTCACAATTTATGTGATTAAATTGTAATTCGATATTTTCTGTGTTATCGATACCTGGGGGGTCTGAAGTTATTGGTTCATTTGTTTGTACTTGATTAATTTGTCTTTGGTGCTTCGGTGTATTACTTTTATGTCTATTGTGAGAATCTCTGTTAGTCCGATTATTTTTCATATAAGGTGATTGAGAATAATGTCTATATCGATTATTGTAACTTGAGTTTCGATTTTGTGAATTATTTCTTGATCTAATTTGTTGATTGTCATTTGATCTTTGATAGTTTGATCTATTATATGAGTTATTTCGTGATCTGTTGTTTGGATAATTATTATTTCGGTTTTTGGAGTAACTTCTGTTTCTATTGTTTGAATAGTTTCTATTTCTATTATTTGAATAGGTTCTATTTCTATTGTACGATGAATTTCGTGATTGATTATTGGAATAGTGTCTATTTCTGTTTGATTTGGAACTGGATGCTGAAACAAATTGTGTTGAGTTTGAATTTAATCGTGGGTAGTTGTTTCGACTATTCGATCGACTATATCTATTTTGTGAGAAATTTCGGGAATTTCTTTGTTCAGGTGATCTACCTCTATAACTAGAGTTGTATGGTGATTGACTTCTAGAATAGTTTTGATTGCTTGGGAGTGGTTTTCCAGAGCTGTTATTGCTATACACTTTTTTGTTTGGTAGATTTTGATCTTTTTTCATGTATTGATAAAATGATTTATTTGGTTCTTTGTGTTTTGGAGGTTTGTTTTGGTTGTCTTGCTGTTTTTGTCTACATTCAGAGATACTGTGTCCGTATCGTCGACAATAATTACACCATTTCTTGAAGGATGGTTTGCCTTTGTAATTTGGGTTTCTTTCATAGATATTTAAAATTTCAGTGATTTTTTCAGATAGATCTACATCTGATTCCTGTATATTGTTAATATGTGTAGTTTTTGTTTCAATACGATTAACATATTGTAATTTTAAATTCTCGGTTTCTTCGAGTTTCATTGTAATTTCTGCTTGTTTTAGTTTATCAACTAGTTTTCTGAAATCTAGATCTGGTTCTCGAATTGAGGAAGGATGAGATGCTCTTTTCTTTATAGCAATTTTTCTTAATTGTGTTGTTAAGGTCATCATTAAGATTTCTGTCATTTTCGTATTCCTATAGTCATGTGTATTAAGTGAATATGCTTTTTGAACTAGTGTTTCGATTCTAACTGCTAATTGTTTTATTGTTTCATTTGGTAATCTGCGAATTTCATTACATAAAACTCTTTGATGATGTTTGTTTCTTTCAGAATCAAACATTTTGGAAAATTCTTGTTTGAATCTTTTCCAATCTGATTTTATATGTATAGGTAGTACTGAAAAACCATTTTTGTGCTGCGCCATCTAGTGTTTTTTGTGTCAACGCTGTGCGGTGATGTATCCAATTTTGATGGAGTGGTGTATTTATTGGTTCAGGTCCTAAATTCAAAATCAAATTTGCTGTGACTGCGTTTAGATAATCTTCTACTGAGTATTCAGGATCTGTTCCTGTAAATACCATGAGTGGTTTATTTGATGTTATTGATGATCCTCCCATAAGGTATGGATTCATTGTCATTTGTAATGATTCTGCGGCATTTGGTATTCGTGAAAATTTTGTCAATTGGTTTTTTGTAATTTCATGTTGTTGTAGGTAATATGGCAATGGAATTTCATTTTGCATTTGGTTTGGTTGATACGAATGCATAATTATTGGATTTTGTGGCTGTATCGGTTAAAAAGATTGTGTATTATATGAATTTGGAATTTGTGATAGTTGTTGGTTTTGAATATCTAGTGGGTTTTCAGGAAAAAATCTTTTAAATTGAGTGCGTCGTGGTTTTTGTGTACGATAATCTTGTATGTATGGTTCAAAAATATCTGGTAAATGATCATCGTCAGATGATACATAATCCTTATGATGAGGTGTTTGCTGTCTATTTTTATTTTGTTGAAAAAATTGATAATTTTCACTATGATCCTGTGGAGGATGCTGATTGGGTTGAAAATTTACTGAGTTACTTGTTGTCATTGGTTTGTCCCAATAGTGAGAATATACATGATCATTATTAGTTTTTTGTGGGGGCTGGTGTGCTCTTGGCGGATGTGTATAATTATAATTGTGTTCTGCAAAAATACTTCTTGTGAATGTCTTTCTTGGTTTTGGTGGTCTTGTCATTGGTCTAAATGTTCGATAATCTATATGTGAATATTTAGGAGCAAACGTAGCTGCGGGTTTTATTGCTGATTGTAATGTTATTCGTGGTGATGTTGTTTTAGTATTTTTTGGTGTTGTTAAGTTTGGATGTATTGGTGAGATACTTTGTTGCGTAGTTGTTACTGTTGTGTGAACAACTTCTTCATTTATGAAGTGTGATGGTGTTTGAATATCTTGCTGTGTAAGATTTCGAGTCCCGTTGAGGTTTTCATTATGTATTACCGTTGAATTTAAACTGTTATTTTGTGTATCGGGTAAAAAGGTATTATAGTTTAAAGGTGTTGCGTCAATTGTTAATGGTATTATTTTTATTTAGTCTGGGTGGTTAGATATTGTATCTATTGCTTGACTTGAGATATCAGCTGGGATGTTAATAAATAATGGATGAGACCATTCAGGGTCCCAAACATAATCTGATTGTTCGGCAATTACTTTGGGGTCTAAAGTTTTTTCTTACTTGACTAATTAAATCTAAAGAATGTGTGAAATAATTGATTGTAAACCATGCTAGTATTTTTTTTAAATCATGTTTTGTTTTTTGTGAAACATCAGTGCTGTAGAAATTTTCACGAATTGCGTTTAAAAATGTAGAAAATGCAGTGATTTCTTTTCTAACTTTCGTGTGTTTTGACGATTGGATTGGTGATGTACTTTGTGCTTCTGTTGTTTCTAATAAAACTAGATATGTATATATTATTGCAAAAACTTCATTTGTGAAGGTTGAGTTTGCTCTTTGTGAGTTATGATATTGAATGCTTTTGATGTGTTCTGTGAATACCTTTGAAAATTCTAATTCAAGATCGTCTGTTTAAATTATATATTTTTTATATGGTCGTGGTGTACTGATTTCTATTGTGTAGATACCCTATTGTTGTGTTATTTTACATATATCTTTGATATAATGTTCTATTAGTTGTCTTTTGATTTTTACATCTGGGAATTCTTCTTTACATGGACTGCTTCCTGGTTCAAATAAATTTATGAGTAAATTTTTGCAAAATTTTGATTGTCCTCTATCGCTTAGCGAGTTTATAATAAAGGGAAAAACGTATTCTTCATCGGGGCTTTCGTCACTTTGAGTGTTGCTCATTTTTTTGTTTGATTACTGTTAATATATAATTATTAATATGTCTAATTGGTTGACTCCAATTGTATAGATGTACTGGTTTGTGTTTGTGCTTCTTTTTTATACTGTTTTTTCCTTTCTTTGATGAAATTGTATTTGTTTCTGAGTCAGAAAAATATACTGGGTCCTGGATTGGATAAGTTTGATTTATTGAATCTTCTACTTTGTATAGTGCATCGAGACTACTAACTTCTGATTCGGAAAATGCATTTCGGTGTTTTGAAATTCTTTTACAAGTTATTTGTCTTTGCTTTCTTAGAATTGTTCCTTTCAATGTTTGCTGTTTTGTGTGAATGTATTCGACTGTTTGTGTATGCGGGGTTATAACAAGATCGTATTTCTGATTTTCGATTTGACAATTGTGTATGACGGTTGTTTGTTTATTTCCTAGATTTTTTAATGAAATAAGGTTTAGGATGATTGATGCAAAGTTGTTTGTAAGTGGTTATAATTTCCTAGACTGTTAGTCCTTACGATTTTTTGGTTAGCTTAGCCTGGGTCTTTTTATTCAGGGTTGGAGAGAAAAGTATATCGATTCCGAAGAATGATTTTTACTTTCTCGTGGCTAGTATAAGCTAAGGTGTTAACTTACTTAGTCTTACTTAGGGGTAGTGATTGTGTTCACAAGGGTTGGAGAATAGTAAATCGATCCACAAGGTTCAGGTATAATTAGAACGCAAGTAGTTCGTTAGGTACGATTTTAAACTTACTAAATCTATGATTATCCTGGGTCGTATAAGAGGAGGGGTCAAGTGAAAGATGAATAACCGTATTTTTCACTGTTTAGCCTAATTTTAATGGTTAATGTTTGAAAAATTTCTCTTAGTCCTGGGTCTTTTTGAAAAGGTTGGATAGTGAATCGACGTTTGAGGTCGTTAGACACTTGATAGTGGGTGGGGGAGAACAAATTTGTCCTTTGATCCAAGGATAAGCCTTGATGATCAGAATTAAAATAAAGATAAAAATTTAAGTTAGATCCAAGGATAAGGCTTGATGATCTGGTTTGAGATTAAAAAGTTTCAGGTTTAAGGAATATAAAATTTAAGATTCGAAATAACAATTTGTGAGTTTTAGTTTTGATGATATTAGTGGGTTTATGATTGCCGTTATGTTTAGGTGATGAAGCTGGAACAACAAGATGATTGATGTTTACTAACGATTTATTGTCATGCTACTAATTTTTATTTTTATTTTGAATAAATTATTTTTCAAATATCTTTTATATAATACTGCAGAGGAAGAAACGATTCGAGATGTTTTTCTCAATCGTTATTGAAGATTAATAATTTATTTAGCGCCTGGTAGATGCATTGAAGATTTTTCTTCAAGAACTCTATGTTTGCGAATGAAAATCCAAATTCATTGCCATTACAATTCTAAATATAAAAGTTTGTTGTGGCTTTTGCCGTACGATCATGAAACAATTTGGTAAGTTTCTCCGTAGTCGTATGTCGTCTCTTGTCAGAGGTCTGTTTCCAATACGCGGTTTTGATCTACTGAGTCGGAGAGGCCATTCAATTAAATTATTATCGTATAACATTTTGAAAATGTTTTTGTCTAATTCTAATCTAATTTTTGTTAGTTCTAAGCTAATTTGTTTTTTAAGGTCTTGTTCGAGACTTATGGTCGCACCAGATGAGTTTATATATGGGGGTCTATCTCATAGAGTAATTTCGGATAGGGTACACCGTCTGCTCGTCACGCTATTTTATTTTCGGCCGGATAGATTTGTGCAACTTCTTAGTCTAATACCAATCCTAATCTTACTCTTATTACTACTAGTCTCAGGGTGTTTAACTAGTCTCTGCTAGGCTCAATAGATCTAGAGTACACTGGTATTGTTGCGGCTGCTGAAGTACTCGGAGAGGCAACTAATTTCTAAGTTAAATTCAAATCTCTCTGGTGCTGAAATTACAAGTAATTTCAGCACTTACAAATAAGTGGGTAGTTAGTTAGATGGATTGTGATTGGTTAGTATTAAATACTTTACAGTTTTTAAATGTCTAAATTATAAATAATAAAATGTAGTTTAGATCAGGTTCCAATTATAAGAAATTACTTTTAGTGGATGCCATTCATAGTGTACGCTGTCGAAACTCTAGCATAGTCCATGACTGGTTTATGATGAAAAATTTAGAATGAAGAGAATAGGAGTATAATCGACGCGTCAAGAAATGTTACAATTTAAAATGTAATCCAAAAAACGCTCCACAAAAATTTCAACCTCCAGATTCGGGATAAAATCAGCCTGATTCCGATTAGACAAGAAATGATAATTTTGATTTGAGAAGACTCATCTTAATTCGCAGAATTGGTACTTGCGTTTTATTGATAATATTGACATTGAAATATATTTAGCCTATTTAGAATGGTTAGAGTGATTGAAAAATTTCTATTAGTCGTGGGTCTTTTGAAAAGGTTGGATAGTGAATCGACGTTTGAGGTCGTTAGACACTTGGTAAGTGGGTGGGGGAGAACAAAATTGTTCTTTTTGATCCAAGGATAAGACTTGATGATCAGGATATAAAATTTAGAAGATATAAAATTGATTCAGTTAAATGTTAAATTGAGATCCAAGGATTAGATATCGCAATCACAATGACATGTAGCGGAATATTAGAAGTTTTTGTTAAGACCTATTTTTATATGTTCCATAGAGCACGAGACTCAGTATTTGATTCAATTAAGGTAAAACTGAAATAGCTAAAAAGTGCTGTAAAGGAGACTTAGACGTAACCTATAAGTATTAGCATATGATGTATTATGATTATGAGTACTTCCAAGGTCATCGACCTAGTTAGCTAGCTTAATGCTATAACGTATCGCCATTGGCAAACTTGACCGATTACAATTCATGTTGCTTCTTGTACATCTTTTTATCTCCATGGTACGTTCAATGATCAATGAGTATACTTCTACATACATAGTAACAAACGGCATGGATTGACCGCTAGTTGGATGTATTTTGTCATATTCCCTCACAAGAACCACCGGTACACTGTGAAATTGGGCGCAAAAGTAGTAACAAGACTGCTCGTATCAGGGCGAAGCCCTGAATGTTCCGACTGCCTTTTAAGGTTTATGGAGCAGCAGTAATAACATAAAAAAATTAAATGAAATAAAATAAAACTAACATTTTTTTTTCTAAAATTTGAAATTTTTTATGAAAATCATCCCCCCACACGCCATATAAAGCACAAAAGAATAGATTTCGCTCCTAGTTACAAAATCAATTATGGCAAATAAGCTTCGTTCAACCAATTTGGAACGATTTATAAGACGGATTAAATCTCCGCTTACGCGTTAATAGCGCGAATTATATCGCGCGTTAATTGTCCCAAATTGGTCAAAATGGCAATCTTTAAACCCTCATAACTTTACGAAAAATGATCACAGGTGAAATATCTTTTCAAATTTAAGCTCAAGACAACAATACCTTTTGAATGATAAAAAAAAATTCCGTCAAAAATGGCTAGTTAAAAAGTCGAAATTTGTC
>NW_026971222.1:0-28905 GCF_963678635.1 Symsagittifera roscoffensis | reverse complement strand
TTTGAGCTGAGCAGAAAAAAAATACCATCCAGACAGAACTATTTTTTTTGCATAAGAAAAATTTTAGATATTATTTATAGTATACTTTTTGTTATATAATTTTCAAAAAAACATGCTCCAGCGTTGCTGCATTTAAGCATTACTAAAGATAGAGGTCTCTCGGCTGGATGCTAGGCAACGCCTATTAAGTTCTGATGATGAAATTTAGAAACCCCTTATCAGACATATCATTCTTTTTGATGTCAAACTCAGGAAAAAACCTGATAGTTGTATCAGTTTTCTGTTCAATGCACCTCTTGTTTTTCTCAGTAGATGTGTGTTGTGGGAATGTTTGGTTTACATGCGGAGCAAAAGCCGATCATAGTGTTCCTCTTGTTGGCTTTTTAGGAATTGTTCTCAGACAGGTGGTCTGCAAAAAATCTTTTGCATCTTATGAAAAAACTGTTGCGACTTTTTTTTTGCTCTTGCAGACCTGATCGACATTGGAACTAATCTGTTCAAATATCTCTGATATGTTTTTGTTATCAAAAACCTCCAGACCAAGTCTTTATTTGATATTCTGTACTCATCTAAAAACAATCTTCGTTATTCCAGTGTAGTGAAAAACATCAACAGTTACCTTAGAACTTTTTTCAGCCCAATTCATCTCAGCCACAAGCTAGTTTGGGCAAGGTAACGCATCGCATGGGATTTGCTATGGCATGATTTTTTTGTTTCAAGTACTGCGCTAAACAAGCTGTAACATTTTGGCTTTTGAAAGGATCATTGTTTAGTGATCAAATTATAAATGACCTGTTCAAATTTTTAATACAAAAATAAGAATGTCTTTCGTTTTGGCAGGATTTGAATTAGAAAGTAATCGTAAGTGTGGGTACTTCTTGCAAATCATTTCATAAAAGCATTTTTTCGTGTTTCTATCTGCCGGAAGGTTATGAGCAAAAAAATAGATGCAAGTTAGCAAATATATTATTTCCAGGGGCATGAACGAAGATCGAACATTTTTGTGCAAATTGTGTGAAGACGTTTTTTAAACGTCCAATTTTGGAACTATCTTTATTGGGCATACATTGATCATCTCGGTATGAACAAGGGCTTTTTTAGTTCAGTAGCACTTTTTGGATACCTGGTGACATTCTTAATCAATATCTTTTGAGCTATATTAAATTACTCCTTTTCCGATGTCAGTGAGAATGGGAAAAGTCAAAATACAGGGCTTCTATTAAAAAATTGGCAAAAGTCTGCACCCAAAATGTCAGTGGTTCCTTTTTCCGTTAACCACACTTGTTGTTTTGACGGGTAACTTACATCTGTTTAAAAATATGATTAAAGTAATATATGATCAATAATAAGTTTTTCAGATCCATTAAAACTCTTTGCTGCACTTTTGAATCTTTAAAGTGTCATGTTTCGATTATTCTTGTTCAATTTTTTTTGATTGTCGGTTTTCCAATTTTTGTCGATCAAGAAAACATTTTCAAATATGTTTATTATTGTCTCTATGAGCAAAGCAGTACAAGTTGAAGTAGATCCGACAGCAGGTACTTCCGGTAGGTACTGTCCTCAGTTGGTATCGGAGACTTCAATAGCTTAAAGATAAGACATCAGCGATATCATCTTAGTAATTGGTTTCGTCCTCTACTCAATGAGTAATTTTGAAATGAGTTTGATTTATCTGGAATTCCGTGAGCTAGCTCTAGTTGAATCTCTTTTATGTTGCTACCATAACCTCCTTGGTTATTCTATGGACCTCTGGGATAACTACTGCGTTGCCTGATCTTCTAGTTGTAGCGCTGATTAGAAAATTTTTCGTTTTCTCTGAAAACGATTTTCTTCGGCTACTATCATCATAAGCCGCAGATATTTTAGGACCGGGACTAAAGGGAGTTTTTGTATTATCATGATAATTCGGATAAATGATGCTATTATAGTTGTTTTTACATCGATTTGAAATGGGATTCAAACAATCTTTTTTTCCTGAGCAGACTTTCTGAGACTTGCTGAAATTTTGTTTCAATAAACTAATAGGTCTTCGACTTTTTTTAAAATCAGCTTCGAACGTAACTTTTTGATCATTTGTTCCCGGGTTATTTTTTCATTTTATCCTGAGTTTGCTTTTTGTGCCTCAAGAAATAGCGTGATTTTTTTCTGCAGTTTCACAGAATTGAGTCTTGCTTGGCCTTTCCCTGATATTAGGGTTTTGGCTTTATAAGAAGTTTTCATCATTGAACGCACTGACTTCTTGATTCTTAATCAGTTTTATCAATTCTTAGAGCAAATTTTAGAAGTTTTGCTTTTGCTTGGTCAATTTATTCTTCCGGCCAATTCCTCAAACCAGATTAAAATTTTATTTATGAGTACACTTTCCGTCCTCTTTTTTCTCCTAGTAAGGAAACTAAGTTTTTCATTAAGACTTTAAAAAAGTTATAAAATAGAACATCAGATCAGGCCTTTTAGGTTGTTTTGCTTAAGTGAGAACAACAATCAAGGAAAGCTGCCTCTTATTTAACTGCAAGAATGTATTTTTGAACTAATTCCATATTTGAAACAGTAGATCAGTTCAGAGATTCAACGGAAAGAAAACTGGTAGTTATTTAGCTACTTTTTAGGGTCGGTTTCGATGGTTGGATCAATATGAAGCAATTGTACCATCAGAGACAAATTGTGAAAACCGTAGTTTCCAGAATGCTTTAGCCATTAAGGTTGCCAATTTTTTTGAAAAAAATCGTTTTCAATCGTATTCATTTCACTGCTGTTACATGTACTGAAAAAATGGTGAGGGCCTCTGTAAAACTCCTTTTCTTAAAAAATCTTTGAGATCAGCTTAAGCTTTTTGTTAGAAGTTATTTATGCAGAAGCCGCTGACAAAATAAACCAGTTTTAGACCATATTTCCAGGGGTTTTACCCGAAAACAGAATACTATTTAGCACAAACTGTGTCATTCATTTTTTCCATTTTCCAAGATGCTTTCTTGCTTTGTTAACGTTAAAAATTTTAATCAACAAAAGACCCTCGTGGGTGTAGTATGCGCATCTTCTACAGTAATCAAATATATGTTTCCGCTTTTGATACCCAATCCAATTTTGGTCACAATGAACTCAAGCAAAGATCCTACGTATTGTTCATTTTGGCCCAAAGTTTTTTTGATGAAATTTTTGGTCTGCTCACAATAAATTTCATTCCGCCTTGTTAATTTTACGTCAAAATTCGGCATGGCTTTCAGTTTCGGTAGTAAGTCTGACCTTCAAGCTACAACCAGTCAAAAAAAAATTTGAACTTCTATTTTTTTGCCGTTCAATCGTTGTATTTTTTGTATTTTGCAGACCTTTGTTTTAATTATTTTATTGCAACCTTGACTTGAATTTATACAAATAATGCGCGTATCTAAATTAACGCAACATTTTGCTTTGCCCATTTGGTTATCTTAGACTAATTTCTTAAAACTCGGTTTCCATTTTGGAGCCACTGCCCAGTCTTACAAAAGTTAGTTTGTTTTTGATATATTTGTTATAACTTACTGTGCGCTGATTTGAATTGTCCGGGCGAAACGAGCAGTACTAAAAAATAAAAATGCATTTTTGTTAGAATTGCTTGTTTTTGGGCGAAAAACGGAGAAAACAAAGCTTGCATAGATTTTCAGCAGATTTCATTTGACGTAATTTGGTTCACGAACTTCTATTCCAAAACTGATCATTTTTGATACTTTTTTAAATCAGAAATTACGTCAAAACTTTTGATTAAAGTTCAAGCATAACTTTATCAAATTGAGCCTCTTAGGCAGCGCAAAAAGTTTAAGACCGGTATAATCTCAAGAAAGAGCGCAAAACATTTGAAACATGTTTTCGAATTTAAAAAAATTGATGCTTTTGATAGTAAAACTGACATTTTTTGTCAATCCAAACAAAAATAAAGGATTTTTTTTTACAATTTTTGGAGATCAAGTTTTTCTTAAACTTTGTTACGCTACGCACGATGTTCCTTTTAACCTAGTTTTGTAAAAATCTGACTCGGTGGTTTTCGGGTAACTTTTCATTGACTAAAAACGCCAAAGATTATTTAATTGTCGGTTAAAATTGTGGCTCGAATTCCGCATCGCAAATTGCACCATATTGCGTCTGCTAACGTTTTAAGCAAGTTCGGTCGTCGTCGTGTGTTACCAAAATTCAATTCAATTTGAGAAGAACTTGTTTCAAGTTTCAAGTTTTATGCCATTTTTCCTGATAATTTAAATCAACAGTTGTATTGTATATGTGCTGTTGATTCAATTGTTTCAAATTCCACCTAGTTTTTAATTAATAATTATCTCCATTTTCAAATAAATGAACTATTTTTACTGTTGAAAAAATCATTAGAATTAAAATGCAATTGAAACAAAGCAATTGAAATACTCTTTGATTATTTCTCTGATGGACACAATCTCGTATTTTATGAAATTCCTTTTAAAATAAGTATCATTCACTTATGATAAATTAGAAAACAAAGCAAATTGTCCAACAAAGCTAGCCTGTCCAATTTTCTGATTTGGAAGCGTTTGTAAAAATTTTCAGCCGTAAGTTTTCATTTATGTAGACCACCGCTATACGCGTTTTTATTTGAAAAGTATACATATATGAAGAGAATATGCAAATTATATCTAATAACGATTATTCGTACCGTGATTGAATTTGAATTGAAGTGGTGAACGTTTCCTGATTGCAAAAAAAATTTAAGGGAAGGAATTTTAAGCCAATTTGCCAATTTACCAATTTATCAATTTATCAATTTAAAATTTTTTTTAAAATCTAACCAAAAGGAGAAAAAAAACAAACGTTTAGGCGAGTTGCTTCCTTCTGAAAAAACGCGCTCTTTTTAAATGGATGATGGTATATATTAAGTTTCGACTAACGACTCAAAATTGACCTGGGCTGGCGCTCTTCTAAATAGCGTTATGTGATTTGGCGGCAGTTTGTTTTCCCGTCAATTACCACTTCTAACGGATGAATTGAATAAAAAGTCGTTTTGTCTGTCACAAAAACAAAAAGCAGCTGATCCTAATTTTCTTAATACTTGAGGGAAGGAAGTGAAGATAATCAAGAAAGGTGGAAAATCACATAAATATTCCATAACCGAGGTTCGATATCCGCTTTTATCGTGTCTTAGATCAGACAAAATTTCGCTCACAGGAACTCTGTGGCATTCGTTGCAATAATTCAAGCTTTTTTTGTCATTTTGCTACACTTTGATGAAATTAGGACCAGTGAGCTCCGAAAGTCTAGTTGCTACAAAAAACTAAGAAAAGATCGATACACAGCGTGCCGTGAAGGGGAAACGAGTGACCAATATCTTCCCCCTAAATCTGGTTGCGAAAATACTCCAAAGGGTCATTCTTTGGTGCTATCTTGCGACAGCTTTTCTGATAAACCAACCATAAAATTGTGTCTTAACGCACTTTTGCCTAAATTTGAGAGGAGCGCGCCAGAAAAACGCAATTTTTATTCAAAGCCTTCAAAAAATACTTGGGAGCTGCATTTTTTGTTCAAAAAAAGTCCTGTGGCGGGTCAAACGTTGCCAAAGATGGTCATTTTGGGGTTTGAGCAGCGTGCTCAAAAAAAACTTCAAACAGCTGACTAACTAACAAGTTTAGTCTTTGATGTACATTAAATTTGAGGGATAGCATGTACCAAAAAACGCAACTCTTCGCCTATCTTTTTAAAAATCCATACTTGTAATGAAAAATAATTAGGAATAACAAAGTCTTTATGCAGTTTTCGCAGTGCTTGGAAATTAATTTTGGGCGAACTTAAGAACTTGAAAATGCCTACACCAGAAAATCCCAAATCTGCGTCTAGGCTCACCTACAAAAAGTCACTTGTCAAAACAAACATCAACCATCCCATCAAAAAGTTGCGGCACACACCATTGTATAACTTCGGTGTAGAAACTTAAATTCTGCTTATATCGCTCTGCTCCCTTTTTTGTTATTTTTTGAGAAACTTTAGTTTTCATCTCAATCAAAATTTTTATTCAGAAAATACACCTCTACTAGCTTTTACGTTTGATACTGTTTGACTTTTTGAAATCTTTTGCATAGTTTAATTACATGAGATACTGTTAAGTTTTGAATTGTTCAGAAAAATAAAATCAAGTTTTCTCTATTTCTTCGAATTATTTTGTAAATTTTTTCAGAAATACCATCATGAAGCTTTCTGCAGAACATTTTGAATGTTCCTTTTTGAAGTTTTGTATGGATGAGCTAGAACCAAAAAAATTCTTACTTGATTTTTAAAATATTCTCTTTTTTCTTCTTTTTTGCATTGCATTAATGGAATTAAGAAGACTGCCCGCATATCAGGGTAAAGCCTTGATTATTTCAAGTTCCCTATTTACCCGTATCGAACTGTTTTTGGGAAAACAAAATATAGACAAGACTACTCGTATCAGGGCGAAGCCCTGAATGTTCCGACTGCCTTTTAAGGTTTATGGAGCAGTAATAACATTAAAAAATTAAATGTAAGAAAAAATAAAATGAAAATTTTTTTTCTTCTAAAATTTGATTTTTTTTTTATAGAAATCATCCCCCCACACGCCATACAAAGTACAAAAGGATAGATTTTGCTCCTTGTAACAAACCAATTATGGCGAATAAGCTTCTTTTAACCAATTTGGAACGATTTCTAAGACGGATTAACTCTCCGCTTACGCGTTAATAGCGCGAAATATATCGCGCGTTAATTGTCCCAAGATGGCCAAAATGTTAATCTTTAAACCCCCGTAACTTTACGAAAAATGATCACAGGTGAAATATCTTTTCAAATTTGAGCTCAGGACAACAATACCTTTTGAATGATAAAAAAATCCGTCAAAAATGGCGAGTTAAAAAGTCGAAATTTGTCTGAAGAAAAAAAAACCCACCCCGAGCACAAATATTCCGCTACTTTCCTATCGAAAGTCGGAACAAAAAGTTATTATTTTGGGCAATATCAAGAACCATGTGTAAAAAATCAAGTGGCACGAAATTAATACTACAAATTAGCTAGCCTCAATTATATTCATTGCAGGATACTGTTGTGCGAGATAATTTGCCAGACTAAAAAATTCGCTCTACGTTTTCAACATTATTCAACAAAGTCTTCAATGTGCATATACATCAGTCAAGAGTATGGTTAAATTGGAAAATTTCAAACTCCCGAAACTTTGCAAATAACGGAGGTAAAATATCTTTTTTACATTTGGTTTCAGGGAATTGATATCGTCAATGGGACATCATTTGTTTTGTTAATTATGTTACTTTGATTGCCGAAAATTGACTGAAAAAAAAACACCCAAAGCATAAATATTCTGTTTTCTTCAAAAGTCGGAACAATTAAATTGACTATTTGATAACTGCTCTATAATTCAACGCTCACGATTAAATAAGTAAATTTTAACATTCTTAACATATATTTCACTGCATCTTTTAGACGTATCATTAAATGTGTGCAGTAGTTATTTTTTGTTTTGGACGAAAAGCGTACTGGAGATTAGAGAATTTTTGCAACCCTGGTTACAAAAAAGCTGCTCATACATTTTTCAAATTTTGAAAAGTGCTTATCATACAGCATCATACCTACTGCAAAATAAATGTAGAAAACTGGGTGAAAAACTTTTTTCCATAATGAAATTTGAATGATTATCACTCTTCCATAAAGGCAAAATTGAACTTAAATCAACTTTCTTTGTTTTATAAACTGAAAACCCATAGATTAAGTGGGAAGGACTTCTCAAATTTTGAAAAAACGCAACTTTGTGTATACGGCTAAAACGGCTAAAATTGTGTCAGCACAATATAGTTTTTGGACAATTTAAATTTATAATTTTGCCGGCGAATTGATTTTTTGAGCGGCATAGAAGTGATGCGACCAAAAAATTATAAAATGAATCGTGTCATTCGTAAATCTTGTGCTATGCGACTTTTTTTATTTCGACTAACCGTATAAGCCATATCGAATAACAGAAAGTATAATTTATACCACACTTGACCCTCTAAGAGTTTTCTCTGATTTAGTAAAAATCGGGAGTAGAAAAAAAAACAAATTTATGCCATAGCTCCTTCCTATTTTGTGAATTTGTCGGAACAATTAAAACTTATTTTGATCAGTGAGTTCAAAAAATAAGTTAATCAATTAGAAAACTGACAATTCTTGTTAGAGAGTAAGCCGAAAGGTCACAAAGCATCTAGTCTAGAAGGATCTAATTGATGCATTTGATGAGTGATCTAATCGATGTTTTGCGTTATTTCAATCATTTGTAAACTAAAAATGTAATGTAAAAATTAGATCGATCACTTTTTTGCAGGAAAAACGAGTTCATCAGCTGGGAACCTGCCAACCACTACAACATTGTCAGAGTGGACCTGGACGAACACGTCATGTGGATACCTGACGTCATCTTCTTCACACAGTTGACGGGGGAGCACTTCAACAAGGAGTTCCCCGCTCCCCCCGCCATTCTGTTTGATGGTCTCATGATGGTGTTGAAACCGTTCAGAGCGGAGATCGTGTGTATTATGGATGTGTGGTACTTCCCATTTGATCATCAGGTACGCAGTTAACAATCAACTGTCACGATATAAGTCTCGACTCTCAAGCTTATTCAAGCGGGTACTCAAGGTCTAAATGTTAAGAAAAACGCTGGACCGAAAACAAGTGTTCTAACTAGCATTCAGAGTTATAAGTTCCAGTCCTATTAATAAGAAGAAGAAGAAGAATTTATTTCTTCAGACAATTAAACGCAAAAATACAGAAAATGAAGAAACACATTTTTAATAGTCATCCCGCATCCAGTTTCAAGCGTTAATAATCGATTATATTACGATTTTAGTACCAGTCTCACTAAAATTGAGAAACAATCGATTTTATTCAATTAATAATCGATTATAATCACTCTTTTTAAAATCAAATTATAATCAATTATAATCAATTATAATCGATTATAATCGATTTTTTATTCGTCTATTTTTCGATAAAATTATAATCGATTATAATTGATTATAATCCATTATTTTTATTCAAATTTTTATTTCATTAGTTTTGCACAAAAATCCATTATAATCGATTATAATTGATTATAATCCCTTTTGTTTGTCCATTTTTGTCTTCGAAGTTGCATCTAAATCGCTTATATTTTATGCTTTTTGTGGACATTGGTTTCTATAAAAAATGAGAAAAATATTTTAAAAGTTTTCCAATTGATTCAAAATTATAATTTTTTTTTTCATTTCTTCCCCATTAGGGTTGTTTTGTGATGCATATCTTAAGCTTTTTTAAACACCAAAACATCAGCAGACTGATTCAGTCTCATGATTGATTCGGAAAATTTATTTTTCATATACCGCGAGAACCTTTCCCTTCATATGAAAGGATCTCTATGAAACTTTTGTTTCGTGGTAAAACTTTGTGTTCAGATGAACCAAAGTGTTCAAGAGATCTCTCTTTTAGAGATTTTCTTACTGACACAAAATTAATAACCCATAAAATATAATTCGAATATCGCAAAATTTCGGCAAAATGAGAGATTATAATCGATTATAATCGATTATAATTGATTTTAAGGGTTTTTAGTAAGAACTGTAATCTATTATAATCGATTATAAGAGATTATAATCGCTTGGAAAATATCACAATTATAATCAATTATAAATCTCTTAAGGACCTAATTTTGGTAATTATAATCGATTATAATTGTCAAAAAATCATCATAATAATCCGTTATAATCGATTATTTACGCCTAAACTTGGATGCGGGATCATTCAATACTTTATGAGATTTATCATCCATTTTTAAGGCATGCCTAAAGTCTGACAATCCTCTGGAATAAATGAAGTATTGTATTTGCAAAAAACATCTCCACAAACCCGCGCTGTTCTCATTCTTTTTCAAATATTTGTCCAGTAATTTGCCTTTTTCCCCGCTTTTGTTTGAAAGTGTTTAAACAACATTGTAGTAAATAAACTAACCTACCGAAACCGATGTGCCTGAAAAATATTTGTAGATTATTCTTTGTACAGTTTTCGGTGGATACCTTTTATTTTGATTGCCTAATCAATTTGCAGCCGGGTTGAGCTCCTCCTCGTCGTCGGTCCTCTCCTTGAACAAATCTAAATCCAGTTCTTTGTTCAGTTGTATAAAATAAACTAGTGCAAAATCTACATTTTTGTAAATCAACATTTTTTAAAAACATTTGTACTATTTTGAGATATCCATTTTTGGCTGACGGACCCTAAATTTTTATTATATTTCTGTATACTAATTTTACCGCCAATATATATTAATTTGGAGGGGGAGCGCGCGCCGAAAAAACGCGATCAAAATTTTCCAAAAAGTGCCTAAAAATGCCTTTCAAAATCTTGCCTGCGGCACAGAAAATTTGGTCAAAATGAGGTTTTTATAGTGATTTAGGAGAGCTCGGAAAATCAATTTGTAATAAAAGGTCGACAAAACTTTTTAACTTTTAAAAAATCCGCCGCCCCTCGAGAAAATCCTAGATCCGCCCCTGGTTGGGCGAGATTCTTCTCTTCTCAAAACATTCTACCCCTTTGAGTTAATCTGAGTAGCAGGTTTTTGAAAAAGATTATGAAAACCAATCAGCATGACCATGAGTAAATGAATACGATAACAAACCAGTCCTAACACATCGCTTTGGGTTACATTCAATTGCGTGTTCGAACGCGCATTCCTAACTTGGCTCTGATACGAGAATTTTGTATTACGTATCACGGCAAAGCTCGTATCACGGAAAAGCTCTGATAGCCAGGGGCGGATTTAGGGGGAGGGGGCGGGGGTGGACGCCTCTTTTCAGGGATTCGACATCCTACCGACCCAAAGGGTCCCCCTTTGTACTATTTTGAGATATCCATATTTGGTGGCTGACCCTAAAAATGTGTTCTAAAGGCGCCTTCGGCGCCAATATATACTAATTTTGAGAGGGGAGCGCGCGCGAAAAAAACGCGATTTTTTGGTCAAATTTCCAAAAAGTGCCTAAAAACGAAGAAATTTTGACCAAAACAGGGTCTTTTTAGTGATTTGGAAGAGCTCGGAAAATCAATTTGGTCGACCTAAAAAAATGTCGACAAAATTTTCGAAAATTTTTTTGAAAATCCGCCCCCATCAAAAAAATCTTAGATCCGCCCCTGCTGATAGCTATGATTGAATTTTAACAAGTCCATTTTTACACGCAAATGCCTTCAAAACTGAATTTAAAAAAAACTGAAACTGTCATAGCTGTTGCATTAATCAGTTGCCTAATTGTTTCAAATAGGTTTTTAGCAGACAAGACTTAACTTTCGCGTTCTGCTATGATTTTGGTCGGTCTCTTATTTTACCGACTTTCGAAGAGAAGATGGAATGTTTCTTCTCGGTGCGGTTTTTTTCTCAGACAAAATTCGGGTTTTTAAGTAGCCATTTTTAAACGGAGTTTTTGATAGCATTGCAAAAAAGTAGTGATGTTAAACTCAAACTTATTTCAGCTACGATCAGTTTTTGTGAAGTTATGGGGGGATTGAAAGTTGCCAATTGGGCCAATATATTTCGTGCTTCTAACGAGTAAGTGGCAATTTATTCCGGCGCAAAAATTTTTCCAAATTGAATTAAGGCAACCTATTTGGACCTATTATTACGTCGTTTTTTTTTTTGAAAAATTCAACTTTTTTTCTAATCGAACACATTTCCTTAGACGTTATAAGTCCATAGACGTTATAAGACAATCGGAAGTCTTAAGTAGTCTCATGATACGAGCAGTCTTTCAAATTGCTCCTGATATCTTCGAACGATTCAAATACGACTTGATGTTGGATATGACTTGATGTCTGATGTATAATGGTTTTTTATCTATGCCAAAAAGTTTCTGGTACCTATAAGGACAGTCTAAACACTCAGGGCTTGGCCCTGATATACAAGCAGTCTTGTATTTTTTTTCAGTTTTTTGTGCCGACTTTCGTAACGAAAGTAACGGTATATTTGTAATCGGGGTGATTTATTTCTTCAGTTAAACGTCGACTTTTTAACTAACCCTTTCAACCAATTTTTTTAAAATATTCAAAAAGTATTGTTGTCCTGAGTTAAATTTGAAAAAATGTTTCATTTCTGATTAATTTTCGTAAACATTATAGAGATTTGAAGATTTGGCCAATTTGGGAATTATAACGCGGGATATAATTCGCGCTACGCTGTGCGTCACATTTTTTTGTAACATCTTAATACATGTAATTATGCCAAATTTGTTCGTACCATTTTAGAACTGTTCAAAAAAATGTCAGTAAAAATTTTTATTTCCATTTCTCGTTTCACATGATAAGAAACGACTATGCAACGATGAGAATAGAGTTTTAACATATTCAGAAAGATGCGAGTTCATATGGTCTACGTCTTCAAAAACTCTTCCTTCCAGTTCTTGTTTGTTTTTCGGTTGCGGACTATCATAAACCCTTGAACTCAACCTGCTTCACACGTTTTCTATAATTTTGAGGAACGGGCTTCTGCTGGGCCAAGGTAGAAACTCAATTCCCGTCTCCTCACAAAATTCAAACTTTTTTTTGAAACATGAATACTGCAATTGTCTTGTTGCAGAACGAAACCATCGGAGAGAATGTCTCTCATTAAAGGGATGGCAGTGTTTTTTATAAGCTTGATGTAGATGTCTGAATTTATTCGATCAGATACCGTTTTGACAAAAATTTCACCGGTCGAAAAAGTCAAATCACCGACCATTAGGGAACCAGCCCCCACTTGCTGATTTTCCTCCATCCAGGAACACCAGTTGTCGGGTCCGTCTAGGTTAATTATTTTTCATCCGTAAAGACGACTTCATCCCAGTTTTTTTGGTTAAGTCAACTATTCAGCGCATAGGCGTACTCGGTTTTCTTTCTGTTTTTTGGTCAAAATTATCCTGAATTTTGCATTTTTGTACTTATACCTCATTCTTGATAAAGCCCGATAAACCGTTCTTCTGCTGATTTCTGGGGCTGTCTCCCTCAAGACTTTTGAGCCTGTCACCCTTTCTGTGCGTTTTTTCAGTAGAGCAATGCATCGTCTTGTACACAGTTTTTTGAAGCCAACGGCCACATGCTTGGTCCCCGCTTGGATTTCACTCTTGAGTATTACTTCTTGATCATATACTGCACTGTTGATCTCGGTAAATTCAGTTCTTGGCTGATTCGGCGACATGAAAAACCATTTGCTTGATTTTCTTTCGCTAACTCGATAATCTCGGTTTAGTTATGGGGGTTTAGTTACGGTTTAGTTATGGGGGTTTACAGATTGCCAATTTGGCCAATTTGAGACAATTAACGCCCGATATATTTCGCGCTATTAACGCGTAGGCGGAGTTTTAATCAGTCTTTAAAACCGTTCCAATTTGGTTTAGAGAATCTTATTTGTCATAATTGATTGGTTACAAGGAGCAAAATCTATCCTTTTGTACTTAATATAGCGTGTGGGGGATGATATTCACAAAAACTGTCAAATTTTAGAAGAAGAAAAATTTCATTTTGTTTTAATTCATTTATTTTTTTTTATGTTATCATTGCGCCATAAACCTTAAAAGGCAGTCAGAACATTCACGGCTTTGCCCTGATACGAGCAGTCCTGTTACCTGTATTTATTTGTTACAAGGAGCAAAATCCATCACTTTATACTTTATGTGGCGTATGGGGGGATGATTTTCACCAAAAATCTCTAATTAAATAAAAAGTTTTCGCCTTATTTTTTACGCTGAATTTTTTCCTGTTATTACTGCTGCGTAGACTTTAAATGACCGTCGGAATTATCAGAGTTTCGCCGTGATGCGAGTAGTCTTGTTAAAATTTATTCAGCCCGTCTAAACTGTTTTTTTTACCGTTATTTCGCTTGTATTCGGTAAATCACTTTATTTCAAGTCCAAGAACCCTAAAAGGTAAAAACTTAATGGCTGCGGCATCGTCACGTTGGATACACAACCCTCGTCAAAAAATTGAGCGAGTTGATTTAAAACTATTGTTTCAAAATTTTACTTTGAATCAAATAGATTGACACGTCTGAGAATCACTTTTTTCAAACTTTAGTCTGAAATGGGTGTCATCTGAATGATCAGTAGCACACTCTTCCGCGGATTAGTTACGTCATAAAAATTTAGGCAAAGTGTTCTGCGGCTTGAAGAAGTGCAAGAATATCAAAAGAACTTAAAAAAGAAGCATTTTAAAGTGCTTTTGGCACTGTTTGAAACGCGCTTCTGATAAACGTCAGAGGAATCTACTTGCAAAAGTGTCTGTGAGATAATGACGATTATATTTTTCCCACTGTTCTCAACCGTCAGTTAATTATCAAGTGACTTCTTCAAATGAAAATAAAAAAGATTTTACTTGAAGGGCTTTTGGTTCAAAAAGGAAGTCTCCAATTTTTACTGTCGTTTTGTTTCATATGAAATTGAGGATATTTACGGTAACCGTTTCGATTGTGCTTAGAAATAAGCCTCATTAAAGTTTAATGGCTCTTGCTATTTTAGCAGCATCAAAATAAAAGCAGCTGTTGGTGATGCATGATAATCTCGAATAAAATAGAACTCTATAGAAGACCTTTTAAGTGATGGCAATTATTGGCTATCGGTCAAGCGATAGTACAAGAAAAAAAATCAAACGCGAGGAAGAATTTGTCCATAAGCTCGCCTCGCTGTGGTTACATTAATATTAACTGACTAAAACAGTAACGGATTCAAGCAATTATAAGATCATGACATTTCTTGTGATGAAAGAAATTAGTTTTTAATGTGCTAAAACACGGGTGCAAAGATGATAACTGAATATATTTTGCGGGATAAGTTTTTTGTTCCAACTTTCGTAACGAAAGCAACGGAATATGTGAGCTCGGGGTGATTTTTTTTCAGACAAATTTCGACTTTTTAACTAGCCATTTTTTATCGAATTTTTAAAATATCATTCAAAGTCAGCTTCTTTCATTCTAAATAATTGGTTTCATAATTTACTGATTTCGGAGCCTTTTCTCTCCTGTCCAGATTCAGTAGTCTGGTCATTTTGTTGAAAGGAGACATTATGCCTTGTTGGCTTCACTTCGTTTCCTCTATCCACCAGAGTGTGGACTTCATCTTTCCAGGGATAGTCACCTCTCCTCAATGAATACATCAAATGCCAAAGACTTCAGAGCCT
Source organism: Symsagittifera roscoffensis (assembly GCF_963678635.1). Classification (NCBI taxonomy): domain Eukaryota; kingdom Metazoa; phylum Xenacoelomorpha; order Acoela; family Convolutidae; genus Symsagittifera; species Symsagittifera roscoffensis. Next base: position 13,755 of record NW_026971222.1, on the reverse strand, counting down.
ACAAATCAAACGAAAAATCAGAAAAACAATGAAAAGTTCCATCAATTCATAATGTTCCCTATTAACTATTTTGGGACCACTCTCGCTGACTGTGCAAAAACTCTTTCAAAATTAGATTACTCGGAATGCTTAAATTTTTAGCCAGACGCGCACCGAAGTTTCATGGGTAAAAATCGATTCTAATGGATTTTCGTTGACTAAAATGTTGTCTATATAATCGATTATCATGTCAAATTTAGACCACGTAATCGATTTTTAATCGATTATAATCGATTATTTTGGAAACATTTAAACCCATTATAATCCATTATAATCGATTATAATCCATTTTGGTATTCAATATAATGGATTATTTTTTGTACATAAAATCCATGAAAATTGATTAAATTTTGTAAATAATTACTCTAATTTTTGCAACTTTCTGCAAAACTCAAACGAACACGTTCATCCAGGGGCGGCCAATATGTAGTAATTTTCCAAAAAATGCCCAAAAACAGCCTTTTTGACCAGCTCCTCACGTCAATCCCCCCACCGCCCCAGCTTACCTCCCCCCAACGTACCCCCCAACCCACGACGTACCCCCTCACGTATCCCCATCCCCCTCACGTACCCCCATCCCCCCAACGTATCCACCCCCCCCCCCCAACGTACTCCCAACCACGACGTCCCCTCCCCTCTCTCTCTCTCTCTAGTAAGGGGACATCTAACTGTAGTACGGGTAAGCGTGGGGGGGGGGGGGAGTTGTTGTGAGATCTATAGGTAACTTTTCGTAATTTTTCATAACTCAATTGAAAATAGGAAAAAATGAAATTAAGCGAGAGAACAAAATAACTAACTTAAGTTCAACAAAATTATGAAAAAAAATGAAAACAACACACAAAAAGATTTGTATAAGTGATTATAATCCATTATAATCGATTAAAATGGATTATTTTACTTTTGAAAATTTTTTTGAAAATAATTAATTATAATCGATTATATTGGGATTTTATTGCTTAAAAAATATTATCATTATAATCTATTTTCAATCGATTATAATCGATTATTTTTGTTACTTTGTAGAGACTGACAATGAAAATCCAATATAATCGATTATTATCCATGAAACTTCAGTGCGGGGAGAGCTGCGGATTTTTTCTAGGTTTTTTGGCCTTCCTACTTGAATGTCCTAATTCGTTTGAGAAAGACACGACTACCTTTTCCAGATGTTCAAATATTCGTAGTTTTTGGATTATTTGTGAAAATATTGGCCGAAAAATTGGTTGATTTTTTGACAATCGAAGTTTTAAAAATTGCAGACAGCTTAGAAAATTAGATGAAGAAATCAAAACGATACATTCTTAAATTCAGTTCATTTTTTGAGAAAAAAGCTTATGGAGTTTTCAGCCAAAGAGTTTAAGCAAAAAGAACTCGTAAGTATTTAACACAAACGTAGAACTGGGCTGATTTCCTGCTTAAGACAATCTTTTAGGGAACTCTGTTTACAGCCAAACTCAAATCCTGATTCGGTTTCTCATCCTCACAATCTGTCTCTAAATCTCATCCTCACAATCCGTCGATTTTGTGTTCCGATTGTCGACTTGAGGTTGATGGAAAACCAAAACGAGAGGTTGTTGCTGCAAAGGCCAATTGAAACGCATTCGAATTTGTCGTTTTTGACTGAAAAAAGTAGGCAGTTTATGAGGATTTAACTGTTCAGGAATCAAGAATCTTAACATTGTGAGGCCAAACTGTGCCCTGGATAGGCGCACAATTTTGTGTCTGTATGTTCCTGGATTCCAGAGACAAGTCTTTAAACATAGTAAAACTTTTTTGAAACGTAATGAGTTTTCTTAAACTCATTACGCATTTCTTATACAAAACACGCATTTCTTAACTTCCTCTTCCACAATGTGGACGGTCCAAATTACTATCAAAATTGAACACTTAAAATTGGATTTTCATATTTAGATTTCATTAAATTTTCTCTGCCAAAATTTTTGCTACCTGAAATTCGAGCAGTCGTTTTCATACAAACTATGAATTGACTGAATCAGTATTTAACCGTATTTTTCACATAAAAACTGAAAAGGCCCCCCTTTGTGTTTGTAGTTCCAAATTTTGGGAAACCTCTGGTTTCGGCACAAACTTATACTTTCTTCGGCACAAACCTTTACTCTTTACTTTCGGCTGAGCCAAAAATTATGATGTCTGGTTGGAATCATCAAACACATTATCAAGCTACTTTCCAGAGAAATAAGTATTTTCGAAATCCCCCCAAGGGGGGGGGGGGGGGGGGGGGGGTGGGATTTCGAAAATCACAATAAAGACCCCATTTTTACCAAATTATCCGAGCAAAAAACATGCTGAAATTGACGTTTTGAGCTTTTTTAAAAAGATTGACCGAAAAATTGCGTTTTTTTTGGCTTGTGCCCTACCCTCAGATTTTAGTTATTTTGGTGTCGAAGGCACCTTTCGAAATTTTTTGAGGTTAGCCAGAGCCAAAAATGGATGACGTAAAACTATACCAACTTATACCTACTGCCTTTGCCGTAAATATTTATGTCAGGGGCGGATCTAGGATTTTCTCGAGGGGGGGGGGGGTGCGGATTTTCGAAAGATTCAAAATTTTTTAAATTTTTTTTGGTCGACTAAGGTTATTTTCTGAGCTCTCCCAAATCACTAGACCACATTTTCTGCGCCCCATTTTGACCACGTTTGCTGCGCGCTCCTGGGTGGGAGGGATGCAGAGTTTTCTCAAGCGAGGGATGCAGATTTTCAAAAAAAAAATGAAAAAAATTATCGATCTTTTTTCAGGTCAACCAAATTGATTTTTCGAGCTCTCAGAAACCACAACAAAGACCATATTTTGACCAAACAAAGATCCTTTTTGGCCACAGGCAGATTTTAGAAAGCACAAAAAAACAGGTAAAAAGTGTTGAAACGTTTCCTCCTTTAAGAAGAGGTTCACTGGCGGAAAATTTGGGTAGTTTTCCGATTGAAGCACTGAGAAAAGGCGTGATTGCATCAATATTCACACTTGTGTCTTCGTTGAGACAGTTTGCCAAGGTTCTCGTGAGGCTTCGCAAAATTTAGGTCTGGTACTCTGACTGAATCAGCCTCATTGAAGTCGGTCCTGGGTAAATTTTTTGATGCTTGTAAAATTTAAGAAATCGAAATGGAAGATAGATTGTATGTCCTTTGAGCTATTTTGCCATTCAGTGGTATAAGTCTCTACGAATCTGTGTTATCCTCATAGAAAGCTGATTTCTATCGCCGATTGATTTTATGCTACACCTATTGAAAACTTGACATTTTAAAAAAATCAGCACTGCTAACTTTTTTCATATACCAGTCCTGGCTATTTCACGAAACAAGTCCGCCCATCTTCAACGCATTCTCCAAATTACCCGATATTAGCGTTGATCCTTCGGGGTGTTTTTTAAAAGTCATCGGCAGATTCGTCAGTCTGAAACTAAACCTCGCTCTGCCCCAGTAAACTTTGACCCGGAAACAGAAGCAGGCATATTTTGCTCAAAGATTCTTCGCCAACAGTTAAAATTGCATTTTTTTTGACGCGCATTCTTCAAAATAAGCAGAAGTTGACGGCTAAAAAACGCCTCCAGAAATTTATTTGGGTTGGTTTGCCAAAAATTCGAGTAAAATAGGACCTTTATGGTGGTCAGAGTCGGGGTGGTTAAACTCATGAGGGGCGAGAGGCTCCTGTTTTTAAGTTAGCTTTTCTACAGGGTCCCAAGCGCTATTGATTTGTTATATAATTCATGATTTTTGTTCCTGGCTGCTCGTATCAAGGCACATCGATAAATAACCCAACTGCTTTTGAAAGTCTAAGAAAACTTTTTGTTCGGTTTAAAAATTGATGCAATTTTTGAAAAAAAGTTCCGCCTAACACGCTATGCCAATTGCAAAACAATTTATCTAGCGTATAATTACGTATTATCAGACTGATTGTACAAGGGCGAACCTTGAAGGTTTCGACTGCCCCATAGCGTACTTGAAGCAGTTTCTGATAAAATTAACAGTTAAAAAGAATGATAGTTAAAAAAATTGAAAGCTTCATTTTTTTGCAACTTTGCCTACCAGACACAAAGTCGAGTACACAGTGATGTTTTTGTTATTGCTAACGCGTTATTTGGACCAATTAGCTATTCAAAACTCAATGTGGCATAATTTTTGAACGTCTGAACTGGCAACTTAGTAAGATTAATGATTAGTTGCAGAAAAATGATAGCGCGCTTCATTATTCCGAAATCGGCCAAAAACAAACCCAAATTCAATTCCTCATAACTCCAAGAAAAGTGTTTTAATTTGCTGCAGATTTTTGGAGAGAACGACTTGTGTTGTTTTAATCAGCCGTTATTGTATAAATAATAGTTTAGCACCATTAAGGTTCTGAAGGATTTTTTTCAAATCTTATGTCATTGAAAAAAATTAAAATTTACTGCGGAAAGGATTCTAAATACATAGGTTTGTTCCAGTTTCTGTCGTACTATCATGAAGTCAATTGGTAGATTTCTTACTAATCGTAGATCGTGCCTTGTCCTTGGTCTTCTCGTAATACCTGGTATTTCTCGTATTGTTTTGGAAATTGGCGGAGATCTATTGATTCGGAGAGACATTTCTTGAGAGACGAATTGTCTTTTTCATGTAACATTTTTGAAATTTTGCCATTGTCTAAATCTAAAATCTATTTCTTCTAAGTCTAAGTTAGTTTAGGTGTTGTTCGAGACTTTTGGTCGCACCACATGAGTTATGTACTGTTGACTGTACTCATAGAGTAATTTCAGATAAGGTACACCGTCTGCTCGTCACGCTATCTTATTTTCGGCCGGATAGATTCGTGCAATTTCTTAGTTCAATACCAATCTTAATCTTACTCTTATATCTCCTAGTCTCAATAGATCTAGTGTTTACTGGTTTATGCGAGTTAGTTTCCAGAAGGAAAACAACTGTATTCTAAGTTTAATTCAAATTGCTCTGGTGCTGAAACTACAAGTAGTTTCAGCACTTACAAATTAGTGTAAATGTTAGTTATGGAATATGATTGGTTAGTTAAGAATATTTCATAGAATTAGAGAATTGTATTTATAACCAAATATAAATTCTAGTTTAGAACTGGTTCCACCCATCCGGTGTTTAGAGAGTTTTTAGTTTTTAAATTTCTTCGCCAACAGTTAAAATTGCATTTTTTTTGACGCGCATTCTTCAAAATAAGCAGAAGTTGACGGCTAAAAATTGACTCCAGAAATTTATTTGGGTTGGTTTGCCAAAAATTCGAGTAAAATAGGACCTTTATGGTGGTCAGAGTCGGGGTGGTTAAACTCATGAGGGGCGAGAGGCTCCTGTTTTTAAGTTAGCTTTTCTACAGGTCCCAAGCGCTATTGATTTGTTATATAATTCATGATTTTTGTTCCTGGCTGCTCGTATCAAGGCACATCGATAAATAACCCACCTGCTTTTGAAAGTCTAAGAAAACTTTTTGTTCGGTTTAAAAATTGATGCAATTTTTGAAAAAAAGTTCCGCCTAACACGCTATGCCAATTGCAAAACAATTTATCTAGCGTATGATTACGTATTATCAGACTGATTGTACAAGGGCGAACCTTGAAGGTTTCGACTGCCCCATAGCGTACTTGAAGCAGTTTCTGATAAAATTAACAGTTAAAAAGAATGATAGTTAAAAAAATTGAAAGCTTCATTTTTTTGCAACTTTGCCTACCAGACAAAAAGTCGAGTACACAGTGATGTTTTTGTTATTGCTAACGCGTTATTTGGACCAATTAGCTATTCAAAACTCAATGTGGCATAATTTTTGAACGTCTGAACTGGCAACTTAGTAAGATTAATGATTAGTTGCAGAAAAATGATAGCGCGCTTCATTATTCCGAAATTGGCCAAAAACAAACCCAAATTCAATTCCTCATAACTCCAAGAAAAGTGTTTGATCAACTGTTTGATCAACTATATCTATTTTTTGAGAAATTTCATGAATTTATTTGATCTGGAGATCTTCCACGATAGTCATACCTTTAGGGTGATTGTTGTCTAGAGACATTATAGTTATCAAGAAATGGTTTTCCTGAACTGTTGTTACTGTGAATGTTTTTGTTTGGTAGATTTTAGTCTGTTTTTCATGTATTGGTAATATGATTGTTTTTGCTCTCTGTGTTTTTGTGGTTTGTTCTGATTATCTTGTTGTTAATTTTCTACATTCAGCAATGCTGTCTTGTATCTACGGCAATAGTTACACCATTTTTTGAATGATGGTTTGCCTTTAAAATTTGGATTTTTCTCGTATATATTTAATATTTGAGTGATTTTCTCAGCTAGTTCAGAGTCAGAGTCATCAATATTATTTATTTGTAAAGTAGTGGTTTGGATGTTATTTACATATTGTAATTTTAAATTTTCTGTTTCTTCCAATTTCATAGTGATTTCTGCTTGTTCTAGTTTATCTACCAGTTTTCTGAAGTCTATATCGGGTTCTCAAATTGAAGATGGATGTGATGCTATCTTTTTTAATGCTCTTTTTTGTAATTGAGGTGTTAGAGTCATCATTAATATTTCTCTTAATTTTTTTTTTATAATCATGTGTAATAAGGGAGTATGCTTTTCTTACTAGTGTTTCATTTCTTACTACTAGTTGTTTACTTGTTTCGTTTGGGATTCTACGAATTTCATTGCATGAAACTCTTTGGTGTTGTTTGTTTCTTTCGGAGTCGAACATTTTTGAAAATTTGTGTGAAACTTTTCCAATCTGATTTAATATATATAGGTAAAACTGAAAACCATTTTTGGGCTGCGCCATCAAGTGTGGTTTGGATTAGAGCTGTGCGTCTATGTACCCAATTTTGATGGAGAGGTGTATTTACTGGTTCAAGACCTATATTCAAAATCAGATTTGCTGTGACTGCATTTAAATAGTCTTCTACGCAGTTTTCGGGATCTGTTCCTGTGAATACCATTAATGGCTTTTTTGAAGATATTGAGGATCTACCCATAAGGTATGGATTGATTAACATTTGTAGTGATTCTGCGGCATTTGGTACTTGAGAAAAATATGTAAGTTGAGTTTTTGTTATTTCATGTTGTTGTAGATAATATGGTAGTGGAATTTCATTTTGCATTTGAGTTGGTTGATAATTTTGTGTATTCACTGGGTTTTGTGATTGAAAATTAATATTGTATGAGGTTGGGTGATGTCTTGTTTGCCTTTTTTCGTTTCGTGTATATGGCTCAAAAAGATCTGGTTGAATCTGGTTGATCGATGTTCCAGTTTTTTTGATGATTGCTTGTGTTAAGTCATTGATTTTGATGATAATATTCATCGTCTTCTGAGTGATGTGGTTGCTTCCTAACCTGATGTTTGTTTGCTATGTTTTTATTTTCATGGAAAAACGGATAATTTTTGCTACGATCCAGTGTAGCTCGTGGCTGATCGTTAAAGAATACTGATTGAGAAGCTTGTTGTGGTACATTTTGATTTTGTGATTGCGATTGATTTTGACTATTCGTATTGGGGGGTTTTTTTGTTTTGGATTTTTGGAAAAAAATTACAGTAATGATCTGGGAATATATTTCTATTTGATGTCTTTTGCTTATTTGTTTGTCTTCATGTTGTTACTGGTCTAAATGTTTGATAGTCCATCTGTGAATATTTTGGAATAACTGAAGGTTTCACTGTCGATTGTTTGTTTGTGGAACTACTGTGTTTTTATTTTTTGGAGTTGTAAGTGTTGGTTGAATAGGAGAAATGCTTTGTTGTGTCGGTGTTGGCATTGTTTCAACTATTTATTCATTTACGAAATGTGACGGGGTTTGGATATCTTTTTGTGTAAGATTTCTTGTTCCATTTAATTTTTCTTGGTGAATAAATGTAGAAATTAAACTATTATTTCCTTCTCTATTTGTGAATGTTGAATTATAGTTTATAGGTGTTGCATCAATAGTATGTGGAGTTTTTCTAACATAATCTCTATTAATGGAAATCGTGGAAATTACTTGACTTGAGATGTCAGCTGGTAAATTAATAAATGATGGCTGAGACCATTCAGGGTTCCAAACATAATATGTTTCGTCTTCCAATATAGTTTTAATGTCTGAATTTTGTGGTTGAACAACTATTCTTGCCAATGATACCAGGTCAAGATTATGGAGAACATAATCAATTATAAACCATGCTTATTTTTTTGTAGATTGTGTATGACATTTTGTGATATTTCGTTATTAGTGAGTTTTCACGGATTGTGCTTAAAAATTTTGAGAAAATACTTATTTCTTGTCTTACCGCTGTATGTCGGGATGTTTGAGTTGGTGAGTCACCTTGTGTTTCTTTCAATTCTAGTATGGATAGATAGATATAAATAATTGAGAATACACCGTTTGTGAATATTGAATTTGCTCTTTGTGAATTTTGGTGTTGTGTATTTTTTTTTATACAGTCTGTAAAAACTTTCGAGATTTATATATCTACACCGTCTGTTTGTATTTGGTGTTTTTTGTGGTTTTGTTTTGGTGATGCGATTTTGATTGTGTATATACCACAATGTGATGTGATATTACATATATCTTTTAGGTAGTGATCTAGGATTTGTCGTTTTGTTTGTACTTCAGCGAATTTTTGGTTTACATGTGCTAATTCCTTTTTCAAATAAGTTTACAATTAGGTTATGGCAAAAATGTTGTTGTCCTCGGGAGGGATCATTCAGTGGTTTTATAAAAAATGGGAGTATTGTGTTATCATGAAAATTTTCGTCGTACTCGATCATGTTTTATATTGTAAAACTGAAAACTGTTAGTGTGTAACATTCAATGTGTCTTATTGGTTGATTGAGTTTTTCTAGGCGTATTGGTTTGTTGACATATGATTTTTTTATTTTGCGTTTTCCTTTTATTGATGATGGTGTTGTGGCTTCTGAGTCGGAAAAAGTGTTTGGTCCTCAATTGGGTTATTTTTTTAATGGAATCTTTTAATTCTTGAAGTTCCTGTATTGTGTTTGTGTCTGATTCTGAGACTGCGTTTCTTTGTTTTGAAAATCGTTTTCTGATAATTTGTTTTTGTTTTGTTATGATTGTCTTTTTTCGTGTCTTTTTTAAAAATGTGGGGGTGGGGAACAAAATTGTTCTATTTGATTCAAGGAAAGCCTTGATGATCAGTTATTTAAGTTGAGATAATTTTAAGAGAAAACAAGGATAAGCCTTGATAAAATTCAATGTAAAGGTTTTAAAGTTAGGGTTTAGGATGATGTTTGCTTTGCGTTATTTGCTGCTATTTTTTAGGTGATGAAGCTTGGATAAAGATATGATATGACGGATTATTAAAATAAACGATGATTTTTTGTTTCAACAAATTTTTGTATTTTTATTCAATAAATTATTTTTTCAAAGTGTTTTACATTACTGCAGATTTTCGAAGAGAACGACTGATGTTGTTTTTATCAGCCGTTATGGTACAAATAATAGGTTTAGCACCATTAAGGTTACTAAAGGATATTTTTCAAATCTTATGTCAATGAATAAAAAATTAAATTTACTGCGGAAAGTATTCTAAATACATAGGTTTGTTCCAGTTTCCGTCGTACTATAAAGAAGTCAATCGGTAGATTTCTTACTAATCATAGATCGTGCCTTGTCTTTGGTCTTCTCGCAGTACCTGGTATTTCTCGTATTGTTTTGAAAATTGGCGGAGATCAATTGAGTCGGAGAGACATTTGTAATAAATTGTCTAATTCATGTAACCTTTTTGCAGTTTTGCAATTGTCTAAATCTAAAATCTATTTCTTCTAAGTCTAATTGGTTTAGGTCTTGTTCGAGACTTTTGGTCGCACCACATGAGTTATGTACTGTTGACTGTACTCATAGAGTAATTTCAGATAAGGTACACCGTCTGCTCGTCACGCTATCTTATTTTCGGCCGCATAGATTCGTGCAATTTCTTAGTTCAATACCAATCTTACTCTTACTCTTATATCTCCTAGTCTCAATAGATCTAGTGTATACTGGTTTATGCGAGTTAGTTTCCAGAAGGAAAACAACTGTATTCTAAGTTTAATTCAAATTGCTCTGGTGCTGAAACTACAAGTAGTTTCAGCACTTACAAATTAGTGTAAATGTTAGTTATGGAATATGATTGGTTAGTTAAGAATATTTCATAGAATTAGAGAATTATATTTATAACCAAATATAAATTCTAGTATATATTGGCGCCGAATGTATAAAATTTTAAAGTCGGTCGGCCATAAATGGATTTCTTAATAAGTACCAAAGGGGGGCCCTTTGGGTCGGCAGGAGGTCGAATCCCTGAGGGAAAGAGGGCGTCCGAAGCCCGCCCACCCCCCCCCCCCCCCCTCCCCCCAAATCCGCCCCTGCTTGTGATGATTTTTTGTAAAATTATGGTGGTTTAAAGATTGCCAATTTGTCCAGCTTGGGACAATTAACGCGCTATATATTTCGCTCTATTATTAGGTAAGCCAAGATTTAAATGCATGCTATTTGGACTATATATAACACTTTGCTATAGAGGAAGTATTTTTTGCACTTTACATAGCTTGTGAGAGGGATGGTTTCAAAAAATTGTTTTCCTTTTTCTAAGAAAAAACTTCATCAAATTTGTATGGCGAACACTACTCTATGCAAATCAATCACAAGTTTGCCCTGATATGAGCAGTCTTGTTGCCTTGACTGAAAGAAAAACAATCATTTCAAAAGTGGCTAATTAAAAAAATCAAAACTTATCTGTAGAAAAAATCACACTGAGCACAAATGTTCCATCAGTTCCTGAACAAATTAGGATTTTTAATTTTGAGCTCAAGGCTTCAATTTTTTTCAGATGATATAAGAAATGCCTGACTGAAACGTCGAAACTGGTCTGAAGAAATAAAAAGACCCTATCAATATTATACCGTCCGTTTCTTCCAAGTTCAGATAAAAAAAGGACAAGGTAGAATACTTTTTATCATGAAACCTTGCCGAGGTTTGGCTTCTCATTCATGCTCAGCATGTTGTGATGACTTTAGCCGGAATCAAAGGTAGAAATTCCGTGCTTCTTGCTCAAAGATCGGCGGACAGACTGCACATAAAAACTTTTGTTTTTTTTTGTTTCCGCTGGAACAAATTTTTTTTGCCTTTATCTTTTTTCCTTATTTTCACCAAACGATAAATGTTCTTAAAATATCATAGCTTTTTGGCCGTAAGAGAAGAAAAAAGTTTTTTGAATGAAAAAAGTGACTCATGCATTTTCCATATGGCTGGAAGCATCGAAAATTGGGTGGGAAGGGGACTTTTTCCACTCACCTGAATGATCCAATCAATTATAACTGTTCCATCCCTGGTAGATGTCATGAAGTTATCATCGGAACCCGATGAAAATATCCAGCGGTGCATTTTTTCACTCAGCAACTCAGAGAATTGGCGAAAAATTTGGTCTATAAATTTATCTGACAGTTTAACTTTAATTTAGCTTCAGGTGACTGTTTTGGTGTCGTTAAGTTCGGTAAAGCCATAAAACAAATGAAAAAAATATATATATTTCCCCAAAATGTCGTTTTTCAAGTCCCCCGATTATTGCAGCCGATTTTTTTCATAAATTTTTTATTAATTTTTACAGTCAAATCTGATTTTGGGCTTTGATTTCAATTTGTATTTTAGAACTTGTATGTATCTTTTTCAACTTCAGAAATGATTAGAATATTTCGACATGGTATTAGAGACAGCTCAGAAAATATAACAATATCGGCTAGAGCTCGTTTTAGTTTTCATGTTGATTGCTTTCCAAACAAGCTACTGGAGCCACTGTCCCATGTTCAGGGGGTTAGAACAAAATAAAAGTTTGCCGCTTGAAAGATTGAAAATTTTTGAAAGTTCACTGCCACAAAAGTATAATTATTTGCTATATTTCATAATAATTTTACCAAAAAACTTAGCGATAAAGTTAAACGATTCAATTGAATGCAAATAGATGATTCAAACTTCGATAAGTTTGTGTCAGTTGGAGAAGAATGAAGTAATAGGTACAAATTGAACAATTGCTATCGTGCTTGACAAAAAAGTGACTAACTGTAAATTGAAAACTAGAAAATTGTAGCAGTGTGGCATAACAAAATGATACACGAGTCAGTAATTTTAAATGACCTTTTTACCTAGAAAAAGTTTTAAAATCTCTACAAAAATTGATTGAAAGTTTCTCAAACTCCTATACTGACAATATTAATGGTTTCTTTTTCGAGACGATCGTAAATCTATGCTTTTTGGTAGCACCAACAAAAATTACAAAAAGAATTCACGTTTACAAGGAAAACTGTTCTCATGATGTAGGTGGAAAATTGAAGTTTTACCATAATTCAGATTGTTATAACTTTTATGGTTTTTATGATGATTTTCATTGAAAAATTTTGTGATTTTCTTTGTTATTAGTAAACTCGTGAGAGCAAGTGATTTGTATTTTGTATTTAAAAAAATCCAGCAAACAATTTTTTTTACCACCAGCTCTGGAAAAATTCTGGACTCGCGTTTGTATACGGCTTAAAAATTGAAGAACCATTCCCATTTGGTCCAGTGGCAATGTGCGTGCTTTTCGTTTTTGAGGTATGGACTTTGAATCCAGCCCTATTTTTCAAAGTTTTTTTCTATGTATAGGACTAAAAAAATTGTTTTGGGAAAAGGTTGATTCGTCGGACTATCGTTTGCAGCTAGTTTTTACCGAAATCAATACCAAAGTATGGAACTCCTTCTCCTTTAATTTGTTTTTACAAAAACTGAAATTCGTTCTGAAGTTCTCAATTTTACTAGTTCTGAATTCGATTAATTCCCCGTATTTTTCAGTAAAATAGTCTCGGCTAATTTTCTAACATCTTAGCGATCGTATATTTTGTCATTTTACGTTTTTACGCTTGTCAGTAAGACCGTAGTGTAAAAAGATGGCAATTATTTGTGTTTTAAAACCAAACAGTCCAAATTTGGTCGACTAACTGGCAAATTGATAAGTTTTACTGAAACTAATTTGACGCTTTTGGTTGAGCTTTTTTTTTGTAGATGTAGTTTTTCGACAATTTTTGCTTTTTAGATAATTGGTGGCTTCCATTTTTTTTGTGTATCACGGGTGTTGCGCCTTGCTTTGCGTTGTTTTGTTATGTTTGTAATAATTTTGTTGTAACTATCATTCCATAGTCTATGAAATATCATTAGTATAGTGATTTCTCAAAAAAAATAAATTTGAAAACCTTGTTTTTTAAAATACGCAAATGTGCAAAAAACATTTATCAAATGATAATGATTTCTTTTCGCACCAATTTCAGGTAATTCAGAAGTAGAATTTTGCTTGAGAGAAATCTTCAAATTCTGTAAAACTCTTATACTTTTCAAAATAACAATTTTTTTTTGTAAATCTTGCAAATGAATGCTTCTCAAGTTTTGTTTGGAATTGATTTCTCAACAAATTTTCCAGCTAAAGTTTCGTGTAAAAGTATGCGAGCTTAGGTAAACACAATTTATTTAAAAAAAAACAAATCTCGTGAAAATGACCTATAATTTTTTGACCAAATAACGTTCTGATATAAAAAACAACCTATTAAAAACAACTTTTGCCAACAGTGAACAAATTCACGAAAACGTTCATTGTAGCTCTAACAAGACTGGATGGAGTATAATTTGAAATATCGATTGCCCGGGTTTGTGTAGAAAAACGAGCCAGGACAATATGTTCAGAATGGTCACAGCAAAGCTAGCTCAAAGTAACTTACTTTTATGAGAGCCTCGAAA
>NW_026971221.1:0-69616 GCF_963678635.1 Symsagittifera roscoffensis | reverse complement strand
CGCTCAGTGCTTTTGTGACATTCGACCAGAATGTGAAAAATGCAATCTCTGCAGAATCCGAAATTTTAGCAGCGAGCCTTACGGATTGGTGATTATTAAGAATTAGGAACGTTATTGGAACGAGTGGCCAAACGGTGAGGGCTGAAATATTCTGGTATTTTAAAATTTCAAAAATTCGAATTATGACTTCATATTTCTGAGAAACGTCAGAAACGGCCATTTTGGCAAAAACAAGAAAGAGAACAGAACAACATTAGCTGCGCTAACAACAACTACGAAATCGAGATTGGAAAACGACAACGAGTTACAGAGTAACAGAGAACACTCCGAGTTGCAACTATTGTGTCGCTACAATAGTTGCAAGGCCGTTGCGAACAACGGTGAAGGGTGAAAGACGGCCTTCCGGATTAAGAAGAAATCAGGATTAACAAGCTTGATCCAGCAGATTTGTCAATCCGGAGGGGTAAAGGAACTGAAACTTTTATCCTGTTACATAAACTTTTAGCTTCCTGTCATGTCCTGACTTGAATTTAATTAACATCTAGATTCATTTTGATAAGGATGAGAAGCTAGGAGTTGGGGGAAAGGGTTGATCTATCTTCGATGGAGATGATGATTTTTATCTACTGAACAAAAACAATAGTAATATAATAAGTAGTAGCCCTGTTTTTAGGAGTGACCTCGTGGTCTGGGGAAACTGAGACCCAGCCATGAGCTCACTATTTCTGCATGTAATTTAGTTAATTTGAGTGTTTTGACCGAAGCCGAATGCAGTAACGTTTTTGTCGACCCGATGTTAGAAAAGACCACCGAAAAGTACTGGCTTGGTAGAGACGGTGAAAAGCATGCAAAGCTTTGTTTAGACGTTAGCCAGTCGTCTGAAGACTTAGTTTTGTTTTCCATCGATATGTATCTTCCGGGCGAATGTTACATAGATGTTTCTATGGCGCTCCTGGGTGTTATTTCTTTTTTAACATCATGACCGGCAGAACCGTTAACGAGCACTCCGCGCCGAGCGGATGCTCACATTAACGCCCTTAATAGGCCTAAACCATCGGGGCGGAAGGGTAGTTCGGAACGCGGAAGCCTTCCGGATTGCCGTGAATAGCTTTTTAACTTAGTTAAGACCGAAAATTCACGAACTAGGAAGGGTGGGGGGAATCGCGAACCCCTCGTCCCCTGAGTGGTTTGTGACCAAAAACACTTAAAGATATATGTAAAACCAAACAAAAAGTAGTATAGTACCCAAGAAAAACAAAAAAAACATTAAAAAAATAACCGAAAAAACCAAAAACAGTAAAAAAAAAAAAGTAAAAAATCAGTAGAAGTCATCCCCCCAGACAAGATGTGATCCGACCCCCCCGTTTGTTGTTGATAGATATATTGTTGTTGCAAGCATTTTTATCAGTCAGGATTGTTACGATCAGTTTGTAGCCCGTTTGTGAGGCTTGTACTGTAGGGTTATTTGAGCATTTAAGCACGTTAATGATAAATTGCGCTCAATCCGGAAGGGTCAGCTGATTTGCGCTCAATTCTGAAGGGTCTTGGGAGAAGACTGATCCGGCAAGCAGTACAAGGAGCAACAAGAAGAGGCTCAACGACAACAACAATCGACTGTTGGGTATCGTTACCAAGTTTTGTATCCCTTTTGGTACAAAAATTAAGATAGTAATCTGTGGGGGGCTCGACAGTGCTGCACTGTAGTGACCCTTCACCGAACTGCGAATATCCGAGTTAAGCACCTTAAAGCGGAAATTAAACAAACCCGGAGGGGTATAGTATTACTAATATTATTACTTATATAGCCTATATTAATAGTCTTATATCGTTTTTCGGTGAAAAATAACGAAAATAGACCGGTTTTTAGGGTCAAAATAGCGATATTTTGATCCCCCCACAAGTCGCGATTTTTGAGATATCGATATTTTTTGCAACGAAAAAAAGCGCTAAGTTAGTGTGTTACATCGTAACTGCACTACCATAATAGATAGAACCGATTAAGTTAAGT
The DNA here is from genome assembly GCF_963678635.1 of Symsagittifera roscoffensis. Lineage (NCBI taxonomy): Eukaryota > Metazoa > Xenacoelomorpha > Acoela > Convolutidae > Symsagittifera > Symsagittifera roscoffensis. Next base: position 67,608 of record NW_026971221.1, on the reverse strand, counting down.
TCGAAGGTGATTGGAACTATTTTGGTACCGAAAACCGAAATTTCGTGATTTTTGAGAAAACGAAACACTACAAATTTAGAAATTTTTTTTGAAATTTTTAAAATACGACAGTAAAAATAGTTGTTCGGGCATAGTCCACTAGTGAATCTACAAGTTTTAAAACCCGCTACCCGAAAGCTTTCAGGGTTGCAGAGAAATCGAATTTAACGTGTTTGATTTGGTGGATTCATCAATCCGGAGGGGTACAGGTAGCACAGTTTTTCGCAAATTTCTTCTACAAAAGCGTTTTAGATCGGGTCTTTTGCAATGAACTAGAAGAGTATAGACCTTTTGAGCTCAGATCAATAATTTTTAGGACGAAAGAACCAAATTTGCGGAAAAAGATAGGCGGAACCTATAATAGAGAAAATTTTCGAGTTTAGAAAAAAGACGTTTTAGTTAATAACTTTGGAACTACTGAGCATATTGAGTTGATCTTGGTACCAATAGATCAGAAATTAGCTGAACTTACTGATAGGGACGGAAATTTTTCGGAAAAGTAAGCGTGAAAAATTTTTGAGATTGTTTTTAGCAAATTCCTCAATTTGGAAGGGTACACCCTTCACGTTTTACAAAAATATTTTAGAAAAGCCCTTATACCCCTACTAAAAGGTGATAGCGGTTGAATAAAGTAACTTTAGGCTGTTCTAGACGGAAAGGGAAGGCTACAGGCACAGCAAAAGCTTAATCGAGCCGAAGTTAGGCGAGCAATAAGACCCTTCACCGTTAGTGTGAATTGTCAAATAAGAGGCTTAACTTCAATCCGGAAGGGTCTAGGAAAGTAGTGCACACCCTTCCTAGTTAATTGAAAGAACAAAATTGCATCGGAGAACGTATCCGGAGGGTTATAGGTTGAAAGAAGGTAAACTCCGAAAATCTACTTTTACAAAACCGGAGGGCTCCCAATCCGGAGGGGTCAAAGATTTTTCAAGTTAGGAGGGGTCCGAATCCGGAGGGGTCATATAGTTGCTAATTCGGAGGGGTCCAAATCCGGAGGGGTCTTATATTAACTAACTCAGAGGGGTCCCAATCCGGAGGGGTCTAAATTCTATTAGTCCGGAAGGGGTCCCAATCCGGAGGGGTCTAAATTCTATTAGTCCGGAAGGGTCCTATTTGTGCCAATCCGGAGGGGTATTATTTTATTGAAGGACTTAGATAGACGAAAGAAAGACTAAAAAGTGAGAGGTATTAGGTTATTAGCACACAGGCTAGGTATCAGTGACTGCACTGGTAACTTGCCTTTCAATAAGAACCAGACCAAAACAAAACAGCTCCGAACTCGGATATTCGCGACACTAAGTCTAAATTAAAAAGAGCGTGATTCATTGGTGTGGATTGTAATATAATACGTTTTTGGGAGAAGTGACTGCCCTGAGGATTTTAGTAGGTCTAGCTCGGGCAGTCCGAAGGCAGATAGGTAACGCAGCACTCGGTGGGTGCAATAGACGCCCACTTGAGAAAATTACTGCCTTCAAAGTTTTTTCTGTTTGGTGCAGCACCGAGCAGGGAAAGCTTTTTCATTAAAAGACAGGTTCGATTATTGTACTGCGACCGACTAAGAGTACATTACACATACGTTTTTTTTATAGAGACATTCAATTTGTGTCAATATATATTTTTTTGTTTTTGATTTTAAATCAACGTAAACTGTGCTTGATTGGGTATTAATACACTATCTTTTAAACTGACTGATAACATAATATTGTGCTAGCTTTCAAATCTAACGACCGATAATCGGTTAGTATGAATAAATTTTATACAAACTGTACTCTGATAACATACAGGGATTCGTGGTCACTATTTAATAGAATCTTGTGAAATTTATTGTGTTGTGTCATTATTATTGTTAATAAAACTATAAGGTCTCTAGCAATCGAGTTAAGTGTATAGGCATTAAAAAGTCACAAAAAGAGAATGAGTTTAGACAAGTCAAGGATACCAAAACGAGGTAATAGCTCTAGGAAATTCATACCTGAAAAGCAAAGAAAAACGATGACCGATCCTTTTTTGGATTGGATAAAGCGATCCCGGTCTGATAAAGGGGAGACGGTTTCAGGCAGAATGGTTGAAACGAGAAGTCAGAAGACCTCAGAAGAGCGAAAAGAACTGTTAGAAGTGGAGGTCAATACGGACCATACCATGAACGACAACCAGGAAGTAAATGGACTAGAAGGGAGAGGCAGAAGGCTGGCGAGTGAATCTACCCCGGTAGAGCAAGGCCATGATTTTGCCACTTCCACCGGGACATTGGATCGAGAGGAGATGTCGGAACTGTCCGACATCTCAACTGAAGTAGCGGCAACTAGAAGATCTCCGACAGACAACACTATGATGGCAAGCGGAACTGGGAAACAAACAACGTCATCATCATTCTCAGAAAGAATGAAGAACACCTTCGGAAACATCTTTCCATTCAGCATGGGAGGAGGAGCAGGAAACGACGGTGAGTCCCAGGAGGAAGAGGATGAAGAGGAGCAAGGGGACTTTGGATCCCAAGTCAGCCTCAATAGTTCGATCCAGGAGAATGAGGCACACGTCGGAAGAGAGAATGGAACTATGGACAAATTTGGTGTAGTGACAACGATAAGCAAAGAGGCAAACACACCGGGCCAGTCAAAAGACTTCGCGATTAGGACAAGTTCAGAGCCACAACCTGGAGAGAGTAGAACCAGAGGGCTAGGCAACGCGTTAGTGGATCCTGAAATAGATAATGAAAAGACGTTGAAGCAGAGAGTCAAGGCCCGGATCTCGACCAGCACGAAGCTACCTGGGACCGACAGGGTTACACCACCACTAGTGACGCCACTCGTGGATAACGGGGCAGCACTAGAGGAAGCCTTAAACAACATAGTAGACAGTTTAGTAGTACAAAACGAGCAGATGTCAATAAGGATGAGTGAACTAGAAAGAGCAGTTCACATTGAAAGAGAAAGTCTGCGGGAAGAAATGAACCGCAACAGACAAGAAGTTGGCAGGAGCGAAAAACGCTTGAAAGAAAGAACGGACGAACATATGACGAGGAACTTGTCGCGAATGACAAGAGAGGCGGAACAGAGAGAGTTACGCTTAAGAGACGACATGGAGAAGTTAAGAATTCAGCAAGAGCAGTCTCTTGGGACTCTTGACACAAAGATAGATGCGATGATGGAGAGGCGAACTCAGGCTATCATGGATAGGTTGGACGGGCTACTAAGCAGCAAGAGTGGACCAAAAGAAGGAGAACCGAACTCGGGAGGTCCCAGCAGGGAACCCAGGGTGAACTTCAATGAACATCAAAAGAGGAAGACGTATGGATCCACAAGAGGCAGGGGCAGTTCATCAGGCTATGCCACAAGGAGTAATGGAGCATGGGCCCGAACAGTAGAGCAAGTTCAACGGGGAACAGACAAACCTCTAACGAACGACCAACACAAGGCACACATGCGACTGGGAGAAGTGATTCCGGCAACAGGGGGCATGCAAGCCCGAGGAGGAGTCATGTGGGCCAAGCTGGAAAAACTCACGGTGTTTCGGATTGCAGGGATGCACCGCACACAGAGCCTTCGATGAGGTGTGAGGACACTCAAGCGGGACACTCAAGGGATGCTACGGCAATGGCCACAGCATTTGAACCCCTAAACAGGTCTTTGGAGACATTCCTGACAAGGTTATCTAGAACCAATGAACGCAGTGAGAAGTCCAGAAGAGTCTTTAAGAAACCAAGATGCTACAAAGACGAATCTGATGGCTGTATTGATACCTGGATAGAGGTAATGAAGTTGCATTTCGAGGAAGAGGACTTGTCGGAGAGACAGGAATGCAGTGCGCTCACCAGCAACTTGGAAGGGACAGCCCTGAACTGTGTCATGGCCAAGAAGCAATACCAACGTGACACTGCTGAGAAAATCTTCGAAATCTTGTTAAACCGTTTCGGATCAGGGGTGAAGGGGCACCAGGCGATGATGCGCTTCGAAAAACGGAGGCAACGAGAAGATGAAACGATAGACAAGTTTCTCGATGATTTGGAAATGCTGAGAAGACGCAGCCAACCGGACGAGTCAAACCGAAGGATGAACCTGGCCGTAGCCTCTAAATTCATCGATGGTGTGAAGAATGATGAACTTCGAACGATGCTAGCAACGCATTACACACCACTATCAACCAATGCGCCAACACCGGAGGAGTTGAGGCTCAAATCAAAAGAGTATCTTTTGTTGAAACCTCCTTCAAGATCTGGATATTACAAGAACAATTATGGCAATTTTAACAACGGACCAGCAAACCAAGGGAAAAATTGGTACAAACCGAGGGATGATATGGACAAGAGACGCTCTTGTGCTAATTGCAGTTCAACGGACCATCATGTGTCAGCATGCCCAGCTTACAAACAAGGCATGAAAGCAATAGGCTTTAGCCTCGAGAACGAAGATGCGTCAGAGTTGGACCATGAGGATTTCATGAGAGGAGTAATTGCGAAATTCGGCCCGAGGTGTTTCTTTTGCAACTTGGAAGGTCATTTTAAATCAGATTTTCCGCAATTCTGGGATGCAGTGGCAGACATCAAGCATCCAAGACATGAAGAAGCTTTGTCAGGAGTGAAAGCCAGCAAGGCTCGACTTTTGAGTGAAGCGGAGGCACGCAGAAAGGATAAACCTCAAGAGCTGGCGGCAAAGAAAATGCAAGCGGTAACAGAGGAGACACGTGAGCCGGAACCGGCAACTGCGGCTGATGGCTTCAAGATCGATTATAAGGCAGCCGCAAGGGATGCTCTAAATAGAGTACAACAGGAATTGGTGACAAAAGAGATCGAACAAAAAGTGAAACTTGAACTGGAGCAACTGAATACCTTCGAAGCAACGGAGTTCGAAGAGACGAAAGCACCAAGCAGTTTAGACATGAAACTTAAAGTGATCTCCGGTAAGAGGTTCGGCATGGTGCCGCAAGGAAATAAAATACAGTCGATAATCTCAGTGGCTGGACACCAGGTAATAAGAAATCTGAGTGAACCATCCGAGTTCACTTTAATGCATTTGGACACATATGCAGATTATCTGAGGCAGGTGGAGCCACGCACCGAGTCGAGAGCTGTGCGAGCACTACTAACGACGGGTGGCCCTCGCATGAAGAAACTTCATGGACGCTACCTGGAAGTCTATGGGCCGTATCAAATAATGCTGAACGTGGATGGAATCAGTATCTACACCAGGACTTATGTAATAACAGATGATGACCAAATGGGGCAGATCTATTTGGGAGAAGAGGAACTCAAGGTCCGCAGGATAGGCCATGACGCCATGATGGAACAAGACGCAGTACACATTGGGTATGAAGCAGATGTGACCGCACATCTGCTCGACACCAACGGAACAAAACTCGGAGTCACAGGGCTTCTGGACACAGGAGCGGTAGTGAGTGTGATGCCGATAAAAACTTGGGAAAGAATGGGCTTCACGCGGGAAGATCTAATTCCAATGAATCTCCGACTGGCCGCCGCCAATCGAGGAGCTATCTACGTGGCCGGAAGAACACCAATAACGGTCCTCCACATGGGAGGACGGGATCTTTGGATGAGCTTCCTGGTGGTAGAGAATCTGAACGACGCCGACCAATTCATCTTGGGCAGAGATTTTGTCAGGAATTTTGACGTGATGATTGACTTGAACAACGGTCTGATACGGATTAGAAACCCGGACCGAAAGTATGTTAAGAGACCAATTAATAGGATAATAACAGACGAAAACAAGGTACCAATTTTCTTGGATAGAAAAGTAAAATTAAAATCTGAGGCAGGTGGAGCCACGCACCGAGTCGAGAGCTGTGCGAGCACTACTAACGACGGGTGGCCCTCGCATGAAGAAACTTCATGGACGCTACCTGGAAGTCTATGGGCCGTATCAATTAATGCTGAACGTGGATGGAATCAGTATCTACACCAGGACTTATGTAACAACAGATGATGACCAAATGGGGCAGATCTATTTGGGAGAAGAGGAACTCAAGGTCCGCAGGATAGGCCATGACGCCATGATGGAACAAGACGCAGTACACATTGGGTATGAAGCAGATGTGACCGCACATCTGCTCGACACCAACGGAACAAAACTCGGAGTCACAGGGCTTCTGGACACAGGAGCGGTAGTGAGTGTGATGCCGATAAAAACTTGGGAAAGAATGGGCTTCACGCGGGAAGATCTAATTCCAATGAATCTCCGACTGGCCGCCGCCAATCGAGGAGCTATCTACGTGGCCGGAAGAACACCAATAACGGTCCTCCACATGGGAGGACGGGATCTTTGGATGAGCTTCCTGGTGGTAGAGAATCTGGACGACGCCGACCAATTCATCTTGGGCAGAGATTTTGTCAGGAATTTTGACGTGATGATTGACTTGAACAACGGTCTGATACGGATTAGAAACCCGGACCGAAAGTATGTTAAGAGACCAATTAATAGGATAATAACAGACGAAAACAAGGTACCAATTTTCTTGGATAGAAAAGTAAAATTACAACCAGGACAAGCTGTGGTAGCAATTTTTAGAATGAGAAATTTGAATTCGTTAAGTGATAGTAAACAGGTTTGCTTAGTACCGAATCCAAATAGTCAGAGTCCGGTGATTTTAGGCCGGAGCTTCTCGGTAACGCGAAACGGACTGTGTGTCAGTGTGTTGTTGAACACACTGGACACCACGGTTTCAATCCAGCGTGGAAAGAAGCTTGGCTACGCTTTGCCGATGAGGACTGACTATGAGGAGACACAAAACTTGAAGAAATATAATGTGAAAGACTGCCCTCATCATGCCAATAAAGATAAAATTTTAAAGCGGATTAATGAATTAAAATCTATTCATAAATTGTTTTCAATGAAATCCGAAACGGACGACGGCTTATCAAGCTGCTCGAATTTTCCGGAACGCCCCTCGTCATATGAGATAGAATCTGACAAACCGGTTTTGCCAGAGATAGAACATTTAAAAAGGAAAATAGGTGAGGGAGATTTCGAAAAATTGCGGGACCTCCTAAATCGGAACGCAGATGTATTTTCAAAACATAAGGCGGATATCGGTTGCTGTAATTTCCTCGAACACGAAATCGAACTAGAAGAGAGCGCCGTTCCCCACAGGGAACGCGCAAGGCGAATGACGCCACATAAATCGGAAGCGTGCCGAGCGGAAATAGAAATGTTGCTTGAATACGACATGATAGAACCCTCGAAATCGCCATGGGCTTGCGGAGTAGTAATGGCGAAAAACAAAGGGGGGCAGCTTAGATTTTGTTGCGACTTTCGTTACTTGAACGCGGTAACGATAAAAGATGCGTACCCGATACCGCGAACAGATGAGAGCCTATCTAAGCTTGGTGATGCCAAGTTCTTCACCACATTGGACTTAGGTTCTGCCTTCTGGCAGGTCCCTCTGCGGAAGAAGGACAGAGAGAAAACCGGATTCGCGTGCGAATTGGGATTGTACCAGTGGAAGAGGATGCCCTTCGGCTTGTGCAATGCAACGGCCACTTTTCAAAGACTGATGGCTCATGCTTTGACGAGAGTGATCAAGAAGTACGGGAATCTCGTGATGTGTTACGTGGACGACGTGGTCATAGCGACACCGACCCTGGAAGACCACATTGATAGGCTAGATGAGGTCTTTGGATGCATGAAAGGAGCTGGATTGAAGTGCAAACCATCGAAATGTGAAATCCTTAGGGATTCGATTAAGTACCTAGGAAGAATGGTGGATAGGCATGGTGTGAGGCCGGACCCGGAAGCAGTGGAAGCAGTGTTGACATGGAAAGCCCCCAGAACGGACACACAGCTCCTGAGCTTCCTAGGGTTTGCCAATTACTACCGAGAATTCATAAAAGGATATGCGGACAAGGTGTACCCGATGCAGAAGCTGATGCGCAACAAAGGGAAAAAGTTCGAATGGAGCGATGAAGCTCAAACGGCCTTTGAGAACATAAAGCGGGAACTGTGCGAGGCGCTAGTGCTAGGCATGCCTACTGAAAAGGGCATGTATGTTCTCGACACAGACGCATCGGTGGTGGCCATCTCAGGAATCTTGCATCAAGAGCAAGAATGGAACGGAAGAACAGTTCTCCGTCCCATTGCATACGGCAGCAAGGTCTTGAGTGACACAGAGATGAAATATGGCGCACCAAAGGCAGAAATGTTTGCAGTAGTCACCTTCGTGGAAAAGTACCGTGCATACTTGGGGAGCGCTCCCTTCAAGTTACGCGTGAACAACAGAGCGTTATCCTGGTTGAAAACCTACTCGATGGATCAGAGTTATATTGGTAGATGGATAGTAAGATTGGATGGCTACCATATGATAATCGAACATAGGATGCGTGATAAACACCAGAATGCTGACAGCCTCAGCAATAAAACTGAGTTCTATGAAAGATTGGAGCAGAAACAGGCCAATCAGGCGGAAATAAAGGAGGGATTCTCGTTTCTGGACAAAGAAACTTATGAAGCGCTTCCCTTGACGAGATGGTTGGATAAGTCTGGACATCCAATTCCAGGGCACCCTGAGTTACCTGTAGAGAAAGCAACCGAGATAAAGATCCTGTCCAAGGAGGACCCGGTCCCCTTGGATTTGTTGCTGCGCTCGAACCTGGTCCAGCAAGAACTCTCTCGCATGAATATAAACAGCCTCTCATTATTGGATAAAACGGTGCAAGTCACACCACGAAGAGAACGAGAGGGATTGTAGGACAATAGTTCAGCAACTAGTATCCTCAATACCACAAGAGATTTTAACCAGTACTTCTTACGGACAGAAAGAACAGGGGAGCAGCAAGCGAAAGAAAACCGTCACCTTTGTAGACCGGGATAAAGAGGGTGAAGAGGTAGAACAAAATCTGCTGCAAGACTATTTGTCCGGGGAGACGAATGATGAAAAGAACCAGCGATCACGAGATCAACACCCGGGACAAGAAAATTTGTCCGGGGAGTCTGAGATAGACGAGAAAATTCCTGATGAGAAACAGGACCTAGAGAACAAGGTTTTGTCCGGGGAGTTCAGATGGATGCGAAGAAGGCACAGACATGATCTGGAGGAGCGTGCAGTCTCCAGCACAACCTCTTCGACGGATGATGATTTCCGAAGCTCAAGAATGGACACCTATTCAGACAGGAATTCGAGCTCGGGATCAGAACTGTCAGAACTGGCGATACACACGCTACTAGTGGAAACTCGGGCAAGGGACCTGGACAGAGAGGTGTACCAGGGTCCTGACAGCGATCGCTACCTTATACCAAGCGAAAGAGTCTTTGATAACGCAGCGGATGACTTGGAGACAATAGCGGTATCGAAACGGTCGATAAGCCTGTTGCCGCAGAAAGAGGTAGTCAGGACTGATCTTCTGCCGTTTGAACAAGAAACACAACCGTTGGCGAAGATTTGGTGCGTTAAGATGGAAGAAGACACACATCAGCCCAACGAGCTAAATAGTCAGATGAGGGTCATGAAGACATACTTGAAGGCGAGATACAGACTCTCGGACCTTCTAAGAGCGCAGAGAAATGATCGCATGACAAGCAACCTGAAAAGGTGGATCGAGAATGGTTCTCCGGATAAAGGAGACCTCGAGGAAGACAGTTACCGTATCCTGAGACAGTATTTTATGCAGAAAGAGGCAAGATTATACTTGAACAAGGACGGGATCGTGGCTTGCAAAAGAAGAGAAGAAGACAGAGTCCTATACAAGTATAACGCGATAGTGTTACCGCAACTCTATCAGACAGAACTATTATTCAGGTCACATGATCAGATGGGCCATCAGCGGATCGACAAAGTATATCAGAGGATACTGAAGCGCTTTGAGTGGCCTGGGATGAAAAAGGCATGCGAGAAATGGGTAACAGCATGTCTGTCATGCCAACACGTCAAGGATCCAAGGAAGTTGCGATTTCCTTTACAATCGATCGAGTCGTCTGAATTCAACGAGGTGGTGCAAATAGATCACCAAAAGATATGCATGACAGACAATGGTTATAATCAGGTGCTGGTCATGATAGATCATTTCACGAAGTATGCAGAGGCCGTGCCCTGCATAACTGCCTCGGCGGAAGAGACATGCGACCACCTGATCAATACCTGGATAGCAAGACATGGTTGTCCGATGACGTTTCAATCGGATAATGGAACAGCTTTCGTAGGAGAGCTTACGAAAGAGCTTATGAGACGCTCACAGGTCGCTCAGGCTCACTCCACGACATACCACCCTCAGACGAAGGGCTTAGTGGAAAGACAGAACAGGACGTTAGTGTCGATGCTGAGAGTATATTGTTCCAGGTACATGACCGTTTGGGACAGATACCTTCCACAGGTGATGGGAGCATATAACAGCACGCAACACTCCACCACTGGAGTCAGTCCACACATGATGCTAACTGGACACGAAAAGTCTTTACCCTTAACCTTCTTCTACCCAGAATATGAGGGAACGAAAACGTCCCCACAGGTCTACGTGAGGGATGTGATCAGACGCCAACAGGAGTTGAACGATTTGTGTAGACGAAATACTCAGCAGGCACAGGCAAGGCAGAGGAAAAGATTCGACAAGAAAGCAGCTGGTGCAAAGGCTTACTCGGTGGGAGACTACGTATGAGTATTCCAGAACGTTATACCACCGAAAGGGACAAAAAAGCTCCTAAAAAAATGGAGGGGACCCTTCATGATTACAGAGGTGCATCAGGAGGGACGCTTTTATAGACTGAGTACTGGCCGAGCCGCCCACTACGAGAATATAAAGCCACACAATCCATCGACAGAAGACTGGTGTATACCTGCAGACATGGAAGAAAGGGATTATCTAATGATGGATCCTGCTTGTGAGGTCAATGAAAAAGGCACCAGGGAGAAGAACGATGGAAACGAAGTCGTAGAGGAAGGTACGGATACACTGCTGGACCTGGATCCAAACGAACAGATCGAAGCGGACGATGAAACCTTACCCTACGCAGAGGAAGATTGGCAGGATCCCGAACAGATAGAGGTTCCCAAGAACTTGGAACCGGATCTTCCGTTCACCATACAGACTCGTCAGAAGGACGGGATGAGACCAAAAAAGAAATACAATGCTTACGGTGACGACTTTGTAGTGGATAGGATAGATCTAAAGAAGATAGTGGAGGAAGTAGTGGGTCTAGAGGAAATAACTGTGTCACAAGACATTGACATAGTCGATGATCACGACGATGAGTGGGTTGACGACTGGTCGAAACCCGAGGTAGAATTCGACGACGAGCAACAGCAGTCATATGAACAAGACTTGACGAACCTGCGTGTCTTAGAGTGGCTGAATGAAACGATCTCGGATCCAGAGGAGACCAGCGTCACGATTCAAGACGTAGATCGTGAAAGCATGAAATACATCAAGACCGAACGAGATGATCCTTCCTGGGCTGCCCAGGAAGGACGACTACTCATTCCAGCTTCTAACCTTGACTTGATACCCGGTATGCGATCGACGGGAACGTCGATGGATATTTTTGTCCGGGGAGTGGGGGTAGGACTTACCCACACTGAAAACTTGATAATAAAAAAATTAAGAATAGCAGGAGAAACAGGAGACTTAGAAGCAGAAACAGGCGAAGAGCCTAAGAAACCTGACATAGGCAGGGTAGTTGAGTCATATTTTAACTTACCAAATGAATATTCAAGTAACATAATACTAACAGACAGTGATTTCATACTCACAAACAGAACATGTGCGATAGCAATCACCGCAGACATGAGTTTTAGGACAGCATTAGCGGCAGATTTTAAGAGAGAATACAAAAACGTGGAATTCCTTTGGAAGCAAAGACCAGGGATAGGGGGCGTGGCAGCCTTACCTCCGGCGGCGTCGCAGATACCGGGAAAATACTTGTGCTTCTTGGTAACGAGGGCGACGGAGAAGCAGCACGTGGACCCAGAGAACCTAGTCTTGTCTTTGACGAGGCTGAGGGACTTCCTTGTCGAAATGGACGTGAAGGAGCTCTCGCTTCCAGTGTACGATCCAAACAGAGGAAGACTGCATCCTCGGGAATTGTACGCGCTTGTACACGTGATATTCTCTGATACGAACATACAAGTATATCTACATAAGAAATATTACTTAAGTATAGGCTGAATGATGTGCGAGAGAGTGTTAGGCCAAAGACTAAGTTGTATGTAAGATGTGTTATGTTATGTTATGTTATGTTAGGTTATTATGTGTTAGGTTATTAAGATCATGGGTAAGTAGGAATTAGTGACCATGAACAACTAAATGATGATCTTAGGAATAGATCCAAAGTTTGCACTGTCCAATCTTAGGTCGAATTCCAAAATTTTAGAAACCAATTGATTTTAATAAATTTTAGGATAAATATCTCTTTATCTGAACTGTTTTTAAGCAAATTTTATCGATATATGTTAAGGTGAAACTGACAGGTGTGATATTTGTGACTTCTTTTCTAGATCCTGATTGATCATTTAATAACTCACTCGAGTCAAATATCGAATCGAATCAAATCAAACTTGAAAGAATAGAATGGACAACTTCAACTTGGATGAATTGATGGACCTGGCAGAGGCATATGTAGGACCGATGATAGATGCGATCTATCGTCGGCTGATCGATAGAGACTTCGCTCTGGAGGACCCAGAGGTAGTCATGTTGCTGACCGCCCTGATCAACATCTTGGGGCACGACAACCGTGGGGACCGCCCCACGGAAGTCCTGTTGATGGCAGCATATGGAGAAAGAGGAGTACTAGACCGCCCGAACATGAGAGTGATGAGGTGGAGAAACGGGGCTCTCTCAGGGAGTGACTTGGCGAATGAGCCTGGATTGGGAAGTTCTAGGACTTACCAACCAGGTGAGATGCCAATGCCCTCCAAGCCCAAACCTGGGCTGACGAGAATGCATCGGGAGATGAACAGCGAGGCGACCTCGTCTGGTTCACCACTGAGAGCAGCTGTGCCACCAAAAAGGGCGAAAGTAGGACAGGAAGTTCAGACGAACCAAACCATGCAAGGTCTGGATGACATGAATGAAGAACTGAAAAGTACGAAGAAGGAGCTGGATGAGATGACCAGAAGCATGCTCCAGATGGAGGAAGATCGGGACATGTGGAGAAAGTTGTTTGAAGACTGCAACAAAAAGCAGGGTCAAGAGATTGAGCGCTTAAGGCAGGAATACAAAGATCAATCGGAGCAGATGGCGTTGACAACGGCCGTGGAGAAAGTGATACTTGCGAGGGATATTCCTCGTGGGCAGTCGCGATGGAGCTCTTGACGCCTCGAGAAATGAGTCAAACAACGGAGACACGACCTCCAGTAGAGACAAATCGAGTAACGATCCCGGATCCTAGTGACACCTTGGGTGACCCCGTCGTAGAACAGACAATGAGGAAACTGATAGAGACAGCTGGACGACTGGTCGCTAACAAGAATGCGCCAGGTTCCGGGGTGACTGCACCCTATGGAACGATTGACGATACGGGCAGAGTACAACTCTCCCAGACCGTGATCAGACAAGGGGTAAGTAACGTGACACCATGGGGAGCTCGAGAATCCCAGAGAGGAAAGTACGAAAGATGCCAGCGAAGAAAGTGTTTCGCATAATAGACGTGCAGAAGAATAATCAATTGAAATATAATTTCACGGGAGTTCCGGAGACAGATCCGAGGCCTGCTTCAATCGAGCTACCTGGAGCCCGGCTGTGAACCTGCAGCAACCACCAATCGGGACATCTCATCTGATATTGGGAGACAGCTTAGTCAGAGTGCTGTCGAATTTGAGGACCTCGTGGGTCACCACGGTGATGGCCTTTGGAGGCGCGACGATAGCCCAATTATATCGGATGGTGGAACTGATGAATCCAGGGAAGATTCCCAATGTGATGATCTTAGTTGGGACGAATGACATCTCCAGAGGTTCAGACGAGCAGGAAGCACTATGGGAGTCAATGATGGTGTGTTTGTTTACTACTCTCTGGCAGAAATTCAGTTGCGCGGTACTGACCGTTTGCACTGTGCCAATGAACGCGAGAAGCCTGACAGCATCAGGAAGAAGGCACAACGAGGGAGTCATAAGATGGAACAACATCTTGAGGAACCAAGCAAGTCGAAATGCCGGAAGAATGATCCTCATGGACATCGAGCATGAGTTGAGAGCCATGGATCAGGCCAGACTGACCACGGATGGCATCCACTTCGACAGTATTGAAGGACAAGCTTGGTTGAATCGAGTCTTCCAAGAGCGGTTGGACGAGCTGGAAGCAGAACTCTTTGACACAGGAGTGCTGAAGGAAGAAGGAACAGCGAGTGACGCGGTGATTACCACCTTTGTGCCTCCTAGCCTGGAAACACGCTTGGGTACGGTCCCGGCCGTCACGAATTACCGGCAACAAAGCTCCAGCGAACCAGGTCGAAGAACAGACGTACAGGATCGGTTGGGAGAAGCACCGATGAGGAGGACTATTCATCGTAGGAGAAGAATAGGACCTGTCAACCCAATCGAAGAGACAGCCGGCACGTCTAGATCGGACACTAGATCGGAGACGACGAGTACCAGTCGAGAGGAGAGACCGAGCAGAGGCTCATTGATGTGGTCGAGACCCATACCGTCTCCCTGGCATATATACAAAGACGAACTAATGAAGCTGGAACTACAGAGAGTAAGCTTCATCGAAGATGCAAGGAGGATGCTTAATGGAGCGATGCTATCCGTCAGCAGATTGTACTCAATAACCGGCATAGACTGGTTGATAGCCGCTAGCATAAATTTCAGCTCCACGACGGCCTTGAGATTTGCTGACTTTGAGGGACTGCCCTCTAACAACACGATGGGACCAGTGAATGCGAGACCGTTGCAAGATGTGAAATTGAACCATGATGAGGGGAATCGTGAAGAGAGACCAGGAAGATTCCTGACGACGAAAGCGCCGATTGGACAACACGTGAAGATATTCAGGCAGCTGACGACACCCCCTGGTCATGTGAAGGAAAGAGTGTACCCAAAACTAGTGAACCAAGATGGTGATGCCCAGAGATATGGCGGATTGACAGCGATAAAGAAAGATGAAACCATCTTCGCCGCCTATGACAAAGCAGAGATGAGGAAGGCCAAGATTATGGTAGTAGCGAATTCAGAGTTCGTGTACACTTCCAAGTCTTTGTTTTGGCCGGACGTCATAATGTTGGCAGCGGTCGACCTGGACCTACTGCAATCAGTATCTTTGGCTATAGGGGTACAAAGGCAGACGGACATGAACCCAATTACGATTGTGTTTGCTGGCACCAATGACCATCTACACAGCAGAGGTTTTCTGAGCAGGCTCAGAGATCCTACAACAGCAGAAAACGCAGTATGGCCAGCGATAAAAGACATCCTGGAGTCGATGGGTGAAGTGGTGGATGCAACGAAGGAGGGGTCATTCAATAAAGTGGCATTGAGAGTAGTATTTGCGTTGTCTCCGGGATATGCACATCTCCCGGATGGACTGAAATTCGTGTATGCAATTGTGGCCTTACTCTCGGAAGGAAAATATGATGTGATCATATCAGCCCCGAATCGCATGATAGAAATGGAGAACCTGAGGCCACTTAAGGCTATCTCAAACGCGATGAGAGGATTCAAGGACCACGCGCTACACATGTTAGTGTTGGACGAAGTGCTGGGGTTGGAACTGTCCAATTTCAGTCGACAACTCAAACTGAAACCGAGAATAGACGACGACCATCGAGTGATCACGGCAATGTCCAATGACTTATGGTTCCGAGCAATGGAAGTGGCAAGTGAAGACACCAGAAGAAAAAATTCACTAGAGACGAGAGCTCATCTGGAGGCGATGGTTCTGAGAACCAAGCCGGAAGCCAACCAGTGGCTACACCTGAACCCTAGAGTAGCGGCATTGGGTGCAGATGCTTTTCAGCAAGGCCCCGTAATGATCACGAAGATACATGCCTACTTGTTGAAGGAGGTGAACCTGGCGGAAAATGCCGGAGAAAAGACCGCTGAGTTTGTGAACAGAATGTGTCAGATTACTCTGGAAACCTTCTGGACCCAGGAAGTGAAAAGACCGGAGGGCTTTGAAAGGACAGACAGCATGCTAGAAGGGTTGGGAGCCGGATGGACCGCGTCCTTCTTGGCAAAAGTTTACCCAAAAGTCTTGCACTATTTGATAAAGGAATTCCTCCAAGCAGTAGTGAGAGTATCGTTAGTGGAACTAATAGCCTTGTTCGTGACATTCGGAGCGGAGAGTTTCGTGAAAGGACCGGCGATACTGCTCACCGATGGAATACAGAACCTGCGGCTAGATGGACTTCTGACATTGATCGCAATTACCCACGGAAACTTGGGAGGAGTAATGAAACTGGCACGTTGTCCAGAGCAGATGAAAGAGAGAGTGAGGAAATTGGATATGAAGAAATCCACGGACTCGTGGAACAAGATAAGAGACCTGAGACACACTCTTATCCAGTATCTCTTACGACAAAATCGCTTTGGAACGGGAGAAGACGAGACGATTGAAAGAGAGGAAGATGTTAGACGACATGTTGGAGGCATGCCACTGTTAACTGATCTGAGCTTGGCTATGAGAACCGATCCCTTGGCACTGATCAGAGGAGTCACGGAGTTCGTGACAGTGATCTATGGACCAGCAGTAACGTTTGCGTTCCCTGACGTTAAAGTGGAAGCATATAGGAGGTCGGTGCTGCACCTGAACCTCATATCGGCAGTGGACGGTAGTACACTGAACTGGTGTGAGCAGCACACATTGCGGGAGCTCATGAGTGAAGATCTGTTATTTGCGAAAATATCGGAGCCAGAGATGACAGTCATCAATTTTGACGATCACTTCCGTGACCGCATGGGAGAAGTAGAAAGAGGACACATCGAGGTGTTTCCAAGGCTTTGGAATCTGAGACCCTATGATAAAACGAATGGTGAGATAACCAGAGTGCCTCGTCTTACTGCAGCATATCACAAAGTGAGAGGAGAGACGAAGGACTGGGGCGATTACAAGAAGCTGCCGGAGGCAATCCCTGAATTCCCTCTGATAAGAAGGATGTTGCTCGGAGCAGTCTCCGTGGTACAAACTCCTAGGTTGTTAGCATTCGAAACCAATGAAAGGAGAGTAGGGAATTTTGTGGGAACGATGGATCCATACTTCGTAGGGAGAAATGCCGCCGTGTTACAGTACACACGATTTGCATACACGGATCAAGCGACGAGAAGGCGAATAAGCAACGCCGCGACTCCCAAGCCTGGAAGATTTGATGAGGAATGGAAGGGATTAGGCTTAGCTCCGATGAGGATGAGAGGCAGGACCGAATGGCCTGAAGCCTCATTAATCCTGACTAGTGTAAAACAGGAGATGAAAGTGGGAGGAATACTGCAGACGAGAACCTTCCTAGCACCCTTCGGCTGTGAAGAAATCAAAGTGGTCCATGGAGAAGAGGAAGCTGAATCGGCCGGTACATTGCTCATACCGAGATTCCAGGAAGAAGCCGACAATGACGAACAAGGACCATCGAGCTCGAACAAGGATAAGTCAGAAGGAGATGACGGACAGGGTGGAAGCCGTCAAACCAAAGAACCCATGCAACAAGATCAAGCTGGTGGGGAGGACGACAGGGCATCGACAGGAGGAACATCCAGCCTGGATTTCAATATCTTCAGTGATCTTGAGAATAATGCAGACACGTTGGAAACGACTGAGCCAGCGGATGAAGGCATCTCGACACTGGAGCCTCCGTCAGCCTTTATGGAAATGAAACGGAATTTGCCGGAGAGCAGCTCTCCTGGCAATTCAAGAAATAACGACCAGAGAATCCTCATGGAATCACCTCGGAGGAGAAGAATAGAGGCCTCAGCCAGAGTACCTTTCTTGGGAACGCTGCCCGAAGAAGAATGGGAAGTACATCACCGAGACCACAAGAGTAGGACGGGATGCAAACTGGACAGAGTGGCGTTTATGGAAGAAGTCTGGACCGTGGTTCAAAGCTATGGGAACCAGTCTATTCTAAAAACGGGTCTCAACCAACCCTTGATGAGAGAAGTGCTTGACAAGCTTGATGAGTGTGAAGGGAGACTGAGTGAGTTGTTGATCGACTCAGCCACTGATGAGAGTGAAGCGAATTCTCCCATCAAGATGACACCGCAGGACGATGAAGGAGAGGTGGTGTATCTGTCAAGAACCAGGAGAGGGACGATGCGATCAAAAATGGTGATTGATAAAATCAATGCGATGAAGATGAAGTTAGGCAGCAGAGTGATGCCGAGGAGAATTGGAAAGACGAAAGTGGATTCAGAAATATCGATGAAAGCTAGTAACTCAGCGAAAAGGAAACGAGTCGAGGAGGTCATGGATTTGGGGCAAGGTCATTATCAATTGTCTGGCACAGATAGAATATTAACTGATATAGCGATGGTGCCACCCATTCTCATGGCGGGGATAAAGTCAACCGGTTATAAATCCAAAAGGAGTGACCGCGTTCTCACTGGAGCAATCTTGGAAATGGAAATACTCAGCCAATGTGGAGAGAGCAAAATGAAAGACTTCAAGCCATCTCCCATGAATCATGGAAAGGGAAGTGTCGCAGGACAACTAACTCCAGTAGAATACAACCGATTAACAGTATCGGAGACTGTGTCAATAGATGAACCCACCGGTGGATACATGGAGATGTTGGAATACCGAAACTCGGCTAGAGGGTATGTAATGGCCCTGGAAGACGAAAAAGCCATGGAGGGTTATCTGGAAACGATGTTGCAAGGCACCACCCTCAAGCAGAAGGCGTACGGGACTTTGGCGTCGTCTGACATACAGGCGGAAACGATCGAGCAGTTAGTGAGCCTTCCATGGAAAGCAGTAGTGTTGAGGTATTTCGAAGAAGAAATGAGGACTACGCCAAGAATACATGCTCTCGTGGCAGTACCTTACGTAAGAACAGAGTTACAACTCAGGTTCGCCTGGTGCATGATGGGACTGACTCGCGAAGAATATGATTCAGAAGAAAGGAAGAGATCAAAAGAAGAAAAGGTTTTCCTTATGACGAATCTGAGGGATCTGATAGTCCAGGAGGGAGCAGCAGTAGCGTGTGCGAAGCGGAGAGACGCTCTCTGTTTCATTCGATTCCTGATAGAGCAGATTTCAGTACCTGCATTAAACACTTGTGTTAAAATGTTGAGGGAAGGCGATGAGCGAACGAAAGCCTTATTCTTGCTAGCACTGCTGGATATGCAGCAAAGTAAACCGATGAGGGTGAACATGAGGAGTTAGAACCCATGAAAAAGATAGACGAAATCAGGAGATTCTCAAACAAGGAGCTGAGACTCACTAAAGAATCTATGGGAGCATTGCCGAAATCCAGTGAATACTGCGGACCGATCAAGAAGAAATCGTATGGCTACGTATCCGGGATCATAGGGATCGCGTACAATCCTTTCCTGAGTGAAGACATACGCGATTGCTTCTTCGATTATGAGCAGGCGGTGTTGCTAAGACTCTGGACGTCCAGAATTGTAACGATTAAGAGCGTTAACAATCCACAGGCCAAATTGGGACTGGTCTTGGAAGAAGAGGTGACTGCACCTTCAGTACCAAAATCCGACAAAAGAGTGGAGTTTGGGTTGGGATTCTCAGATGAATTGCTGAGAACGAGCTTGATGACAGTGTGGGAATTGATGAGGCCATCATGGTGTCCTAGTCCCAACGCTGACTCAATATTACGGGCGACACAAGACGTACAGAGGGAACTGAATGCAGACTGTAACCTGCGTGACCTCAACATCATATATAATGTGATGATAACAGCCTCTAAGAGCAACCGATGTGAATCTAGTGACTGCACTAGGATTCTACAGCATGTTTGGTTCTTTAGAGTCACTATTGAATCTAGAACAGAAACATGAGATGGTCACAGCCATCAGCGTAGAAGTATTCCCAGGAGTTCTGCAGACTGAGCAGAAATACATAGGAAAATGGAGGGAAGCAATCGAGACAGAAATGAACATCAGACACAGCGAAACTTATTGTAGACCATCAGGAGCACGATATTTGGTGGGTTCAACGTTGGCTCCAATGTGCAAGAGCAGATATCCTGTACATTTCGTAGCTGTGGACGTGAAGAGTACAAGAACGATTGTGGATCAAGCCTTCTCAGTGCCGAAGTGTGTAAGATTGGCGAGAATGTCCGAAAAGTCTTACGAGTTACTATGTAAGATGTTCTCAGCAGTTCCAGAGAGAACCAAAGAAGAATTGGAGTCAATACTAGGAAAGAAGTTCATGGGATATGTGAGCGGGAACTTCAGTGACTTTGAGAAACAGAAACAGAGAGGATCAACTGTCACAGATTACAATGCAGTAGATGAGAATGATGAAGTCCACCGAGTGATGATGGATGTGGAATCATTGCTGGAAGCTTCGGGAAAACGTAACTGGAGGAGCATCATGTTGACACATGACGAGTTTCCTTGCCACTGCTTGCTGCAGACCTGGTGGTATCCCAAGCGTAGTAATCTAATGTTGATCTGGGACTCTGGAGAGGTGCTCTTCATGGGTTTACCAGATTCATCACAGCCCGTAACAATAGTGATAGTGGGAATTATGATGGCGATACGATGGCTGGAAGCTCATGTGAGAGAGAATAATAGACAGGAGGCACCGACGAGAGAACAGTTGCGGAAATTAGATTGTCTAAAAGATTTAGGTCTTTTTGAGACAATGTGCAAAGTTCTAAACATTCCGATGGAAGTGAAGAAGATATGGGCAAGAAAACGATTGATGCCATGGTTCAGAGCTAACATGACTGCATGGTTGTACGAGTATGCGAAGAAGCATATATCGAAGCATGGCAGAGTGTACAGTGAATATTAGCTGGACATTGGGGCAGGAGCTTTCAAGCGAGCTCTCGTGACTCATCGGAATGCAGTGACCACCGCTGTGAAAAGAATTTCCAGGACGAGTGAGCGTAGTGGAAATGAGAAGGCAGAGATGCTGAAAGAAGATTTGGAGAGAAACGTGACGTTGTGTCTCCACAACAGCTTCTGCAGGAACAGAGAATCTAACGTGGATCCCCTACCTTGCTGCAAACAGAGGGTAGAAGAGCAGAAGTGTTGGAGGACGGCTTTCAGCAGCGTCAGGATAGCTAACGACGTGTTACAAGATACGGAGACTGAGAGTGCAGAGTCAGTATCACAGGAGGAAAAAATGGAGCATTGACGAATGACCGAAAGACAAGATGAAAAAAGAAACGAAATTAGAAGAATTTAGAATTTTTAGAACTTCTAAACTACAAAAAAAAAAGAAGAAAACAAAGGAGTGATGAAGAAAAGTTAAAACTCAGAATTGTTTATGTGTGTGAAAAACTCAAGTGAGAAACCAAGCAACCAAGTTGTAATTGAAAACTGAAACATTAAGTTGAGTTTTGAAATTGTTGCAATTATAGATTTGCATTTTGATTTTAGTTGAAGTGGCTTTAGAGACACTCACTTACTATTTATTTAGGAAGGCTTAAGTGAAGGAGTATATTTAAATATTCCAGCCTGCATGACTGTTTTTAATCAGCTAGGAGAACTGATCACTTTGTGGTGACATGGAAGGCTTGAGTAGTCTCTCGAAGAGGGAGATTGTTTCATTGTTCTTTCTAACCACAGAGTTTCTTCGTTTTAGTATTCAGGACAATAACAAGCAAGATAGTAGGATAATTTTGGCTTGTTGGTTGGCAGGACTGTCCTGCAAGCTAACACCTTTTATATATAAGAGAAAAAGTTTTAATCGGGACATTGACATTGGAAGTCAGAAAATATGTTTTATCTTAAGTCATATCCTCAATGTGCGGATTAATGAGAGAATTTGAAGGCTATAGTGATGTAGTATGATGCCATTTATATTCTGCCGTGAGTCGATGTGACGTGGATAAAAGTAATTTCGTGCATTTTGTAAATTCTGTTCGATGACACTGTAACCATTTTACGAACATTGCGTGATTCAATGAGGACATTGACCGGACTGTCCGGGGAGTATGTGACATTCGACCAGAATGTGAAAAATGCAATCTCTGCAGAATCCGAATTTTTAGCAGCGAGCCTTCCGGATTGGTGATTATTAAGAATTAGGAACGTTATTGGAACGAGTGGCCAAACGGTGAGGGCTGGAATATTCTGGTATTTTAAAATTTCAAAAATTCGAATTATGATGTCATATTTCTGAGAAACGTCAGAAACGGCCATTTTGGCAAAAACAAGAAAGAGAACAGAACAACATTAGCTGCGCTAACAACAACTACGAAATCGAGATTGGAAAACGACAACGAGTTACAGAGTAACAGAGAACACTCCGAGTTGCAACTATTGTGTCGCTACAATAGTTGCAAGGCCGTTGCGAACAACGGTGAAGCGTGAAAGACGGCCTTCCGGATTAAGAAGAAATCAGGATTAACAAGCTTGATCCAGCAGATTTGTCAATCCGGAGGGGTAAAGGAACTGAAACTTTTATCCTGTTACATAAACTTTTAGCTTCCTGTCATGTCCTGACTTGAATTTAATTAAAATCTAGATTCATTTTGATAAGGATGTGTAACATTCGTCTACTGTAGTCACACATGAGGCTTAAGAAAAATAGGCCCTATAACCATTGGCTCAAGAGTCAGGGACACTATCTCTTGTGTTTTTCTACCTCAAGAACGGTCGGAGCCAATTCGGTTCGCTTGCGACATGAGACTGGAACCCGTTACAGCTTAAAGGCCACTACCAAAATACCCCCTCACTCTAGAAATAAAAACGTCCCCATACTTAGGTCTCGAAATACCCAAAATACATGAACGCCGTTAAAAACCGGGTTGGAACAATCCGCTTAGTTACTTTTTATTGGACAGTGGAACTTTGATCCATTTCAGATGGATCAACCTAAAACTCGCCTTATGTCAACATAATTATCATAAAAAACACTCGAGAAATTTAAATTGAGAACTCACATGTCGATGCACTTGAGTATGAGGAGTAACTAAAAAATAAGCAGCTTGAGAACTAAATAATATAACTGAATAAGTTTGATGCTAATTAGTTTTAACAACAGAAATAAGTTCTGTCTCAAGAATCAAAGTTTCTGAATGAACCATTGGGACACTCGAGTTGTCCACTCTTCCATTGAATGTTCACTCCTTTCCGTTCGAATAGTCGTCCTTTCTCAAGTCTGTATTCTATTCTCCTGTTTTCAGGAGAAGACAGCTCTACTCTCTGATTGTTTCGTATCGAGAAATTGCGAATAGCAATTTCCTGCCTTTTTCTTGAGTAGTTTCCCGCAATTGTTAATTCGGTCGTTCTGATTTTGATTTTGCGTTTTCAGTTGGTTCGAGAAAACTGAGCATGACAGCCTCCATTCGAAATTTTTAAAATTAAAACTTCACTCCGAAATTACGTGTTTCTCAAGGTCAAACCTCTAGACATGACCGACTGGCACATACTCCCCGGACTCGAGATCGATGTCCCCATCGTGTGTTGTCATCTGCCAGTGAGTCCCAGAGAACCGAGTGTTGCTCAAGATATAGTGCCAGTGGTCATTTACAGAAGTTTGCATCGGACTTAAGTTTATCTACCTTCCAAAATTCACAACCATATAAAATTTTCACGCTATCGCTAAACAGCAATCAAAATCTGCACACACCTGCACCCATGAATCCCCGCTTTTTAAGCTGGTAATTTTAAAATTTCTTTTGTCCTATTCAGTCAGGAAATTGTCATGCATCAATTTGACTTATATAATAGATCTATCATATTAATAACAATATCCTATTCGTCTAAAATTTCTTTTTAGTGAACCCAGATTTCATCCAAGTTCACTCTCAAGCCCCCTCCCTCTCAAGACTCAAGACTCTAGAATTTTCGTGCGTGAGGTCGATGCTTCTAAGATTGCGTTCTCCCGAGGCTTCTAGGAGAGGCTCAAGTTCCATCATTTTCTCGTGTATCACGTCGACTTCTTCCGAGCTTGGAGTACCTATTGCGGGTTTCCCCACCACATTTTGCCTTCCGTGATCACTTGTGTTTTCGCTCTCCAAGCCTAGAAGTTCTTCACCCCAGATTTCACTCAAGTCGTCTCTTTGTTCCTTCGGTACTGCTCCTCGGATCTTCCTCAACAGCTTGTGTGAATGATGTGACATCCGAGCTAGTCTCACGCACTTGGGCACTGAGGAGGCCTTGTCTATCAATACCCTCTGGCTGGACACCTCCACCATCGCCATGTGTAGTGGATAGTGGCTTCCACATAGGTTAGCCAACACTGACCCCACTAAGGATTTCGCATTCAGAGGCAATCCATAGGCTTCGCTCATGGGAAATCCCATCTCCGCCTCGAGTCCAATTTTCCAACTCTTGATGTGCTTCTGGTTCACTTGTAACACTCCGGGCCATGATTCCACGCTCAACGCGGTCACCAGGTGGTGTTCTGACTCTAGCCTCTCCAGTGACTGGAGACTACACATTCTTGAGAAAAATCCCAAGGCTGTCGCTAGGTTCACGGTGGTACTCGCGTAACATTCAGCCACTATCTGTATCTCGCTCTTCTCCCTTTCAGTGATATCCTCAAACCAGGCGATGAGGTCCTCTTTCTGGAAAGACTGTATCCTGACGCATGATCGTCCATCACAAGTATGCTCGCCGTTGCCACATGCCGAATCAAGACAACTGCCCGGCTCCATCCTCTTCACCGACCCTGTTCCACTCGTCACCTCACTCGACTCTTTCATCTGAGGCAGGATCAGTCTATGTACTATACTCAAGGTCGCCAAATCCTCATCCTCTGTCGGTGCCAATCTCACTCGCTCAGTGACCTCCTCAATCAGGCTCGCATGGGGATGTGGACACCAGGAGGGTCTGAGTAATTTCCATACCACTCCCAGATTCGTGGTCAACACGCCATTCCCTTTACCCATTTTTAGTTCCACTCTTCTACTTGAGCGTGGCACACTTATCACTACCGGCGTTCTCTCGAGAATCAAACTCAGGCTAGGTCTCTCTCTTTCCACAGTGTCTATCTCCACTATCTTCTCTGTCCAGAACTTCAGCAGCTCCGCCACCTCATAGTTTCTGTGAGCACCTCCAGCTTCGAAGTCCAAGAAGGGGTTGTACGCCATTCCCATCACTCCAGAAACATACTGGTACTCTCCCTTTTTGTTGAGTTTCAAGTACTCCCCTGACGAAGCCAGGTTGCGGTGAACGTCGTGCTTCTCCTCGAACTTCTTGTTGTAGAACCTCCGTATCTCATCCAACTTCCTATGGCTCTCCAGAGATTGCCTAGAACCATCCTCCTTCTCTATTCCAGTACTCTGGTATACATTCAAGATGACTGTGGAGACTCTCCTTTCCAGCGTCTTGCTTCCGACTGCTCTCTGATGACATGCTAGGATGGTACTGTCAGTCATCATAGACATCGTCCATCTCAAGAAACAGGTTGCATCTTTCCTTCTTGCCAGACTCAAGCCTGAGTTGTCCCTGGCGACGTGCTGCATCAGCATTCGATATATCTCTAGATTCTTGCCTCCCAGCTTCAGCTTATCGTACGAAGTCAGCGTCTCCAGCTCTATCCCCAACAGGCTCCACGCGAACATCAGTTGTCCTGCAGTCCTGATAAAGGGATTCGCTATCAGCGGCGGTGCCGATGAGGGTGTCCTCATAGCCTCTTCAAAGTGATCCTTCAATAAGTTCTGCCAGGATCTCTTCAGCTGGTTCGCCAATTCTATCTTGTTAACCTCAGCCTTCTGCTGTGTGGCCCAACTGTGTCGTTTGCGGGCTACTCCACTGTTCAATTTCTTCAAGCAGTCTTCCATTTCTTTCAATGTCCCAAGGGCTATCCACCACGGTCGGGAGGTATTTCTGGTTTTATTCTTCTCAAGAGGATCGCTGGTCACTTGTTTCCCAACAGCCTGATGTTCACTTGAGACCCATTCTTTGCCGACGTCTACCTCCCAGGTCTGCCCGCTCGTCGAACCTCGCTTCATTTTTATTCTCTGAGGTTTGAAATCTTCCTCCGTCACTGAGCTAGTGGGGTTTTCCATTTCTCTTTCTATGTCGAGCAGCTTCCTCGGTTCATATCTACTCTTGTAGGCTGCCGTCTTCCATCGCGCCAGAACCATGGGGGCCGTCTCTCTCAAGTCTTTTTCTGAGACCGCGTCAGCTGAAGGACTGCCCAATCCCTCCACGTCTCTCTTCCTCTTGCGAGACCTCACGTCTTTATTCGGGGGCGTCGACGTTATCATCACTGATTCAACTTCCTTTTCTCCAGCCAACTCTTGCCTCCCCCCTGCTCGAGCCTTAAGGATATTAGTACTTTTAATCATATTACTAGTTCCTACCTTATCCCCCCTTGTATGTTTAATTATTTTATTGTCAGTTTTCTGTTTCGGAGTAGAGCTGTCTTTACATTTGTCTTCTCTGGTCTTTCTTGACTTCCTCAACTCGACCATCTTGTTCAGCAGTTCTACTCTGGCTTTCTCCTCTAAACCCGTCCCCATCAGGACAGGCTCACCAAACTTCACCACCGTGTCCCACAGTTCCTCTTTAAAATTGTCCAATGTGGTGTCTTCATCCACTTCTCGATTGAAATCGCTCAAAAATTCTTGCCAAGCATCTCTGTCCAGAGTGCCCAGGAAGGCGTCTCTGTTTCCCTCGAAGGTATTCTTCTCCCTTCTCTCCGCACTCAAGAAGATCATTCCCATGTTGGGATTCTCGCTCGTCAATGACATCTCTGGGTACTTGCGGGGGGACGAGGTCAGAGGTGGCGTGGGGGTATCTGCCCAGTTTTCTTCACTCAGATCTTTCAACAGTTCCTGCGCAGTGAACTCCTCCTCCGCTGGCTTCTGTTCCGGTGTGTTTCCCACCTCCATGTCCTCTCCTGCCTCACTGAGAGTCTCATCCATGCTCTCGTCTCCCGACTCTGCTTCTCTTCTCTCAAAAATCCTCTTGAATCGATCTTCCACGGTGCCACTCTTTTTATCCCCAGGGGTGTCTATTGAAAGGGGTGATGGTGTCGTTGGATTCGTCCCCTTGTGCTCTGTCAGTGCCACGTACAATGGACCTGCTGCATCCAGCTTCTTTCCTTCCCGATTCCGTTCCACCTGCTCTAGTCCGTAAGGTGCCCGGTATCTCCTTGTGGCAAACAGCATCTCGTCTGCTTTCAGTGCGATATGCCCTTCATTCACTATCATCCTGCCGTCGTCCCATGCTGGCAACTGGTTCTCTAGAATTGCCCACTCAAGTACTCTCAAGGCATCTCGCACCTCGAATTTCGGGGGCATCGAACCTCTCATTTTCTTGGCTTGAGTTGTCCATGAATTTATCTTCGCATCGCTGGTATGAAAATAAATCGCTGCAGTGTAGCCGATGAAGAGCGGATCCCAGCCGTCGGTAAACTCCTTCTGCCGTTCTTCGGTTGTGGTTCTCGCGTAAGGGGACGGGACTACCAGGGAACTGTTCATCCCCAGGGTCATTCTCCTCACTATGGGGAACTCAGGAATGCTCGCTGGTAAGACCTCTTTCTCCAATATCGCCTCTAGCTCCATTTTCACTAGCTCGAAGCTTTTCGTCCATGCAGGAACTCTCAAGATTTCTCGCCCATTGGCTGTCAAAGGATTCAAGTTCCAGAACTTGGGGTAAGTTTCGATGGGGCCCTCGCGCTTGCCTCCCATCCGGCATTGCAGTTGTCCTCGGAAACTGTACACGACCAACTCCGGATCCTTCACCTTCCCGAAGAGCACCGTGTTGCTCATTTGTGCCCTCAGCACCTCTTGCTGACACCAGTTCAGTGTCGTTCCATCTAGTACGCTTATGAGGCTCACGTGGGTCACGGAGTATCGATAAGCCGTCACCAGAGGATCCGGAAACGCGAACGTGACGGCCGGTCCATATATACAGGTCACGACCTCCCCTAGCCCCCGGATAATCCCCATGGGATCCGATCTCATGCCAGGCATAGGTCCGTCAATAGGGGCATGCCTCCATTCACTCTTCTCCATTCCTCTCTTGTCGTCGGGCTCTTTTTTTCACCAGTCAGGTACCTGTTTTGCATCAGTAGATACTGCACTAACAGTGTCCTTAGCCCGGCCGCACACTTGTACGAGTAGGTCATAATACTCGAGTGTGTTCTTCCCATCGACAGGGGCTCCCCGTACCTCATTAATCGGTGGAATGACGCCAGTTCACCGTGGGTCAGAAGCACTAACGTCAAGTACCCGTCTATTCTGAGGGTACCCACGCCACGACTGAACATGTATGCTGGGCCCATATAAACAAGTAACTCGGGTAGACCAGATACAGAGCCAGCAACAGACTGATAGGCATATTCAATACCTCCTGTATGAACGCTTTGAAGATAGTCTCCTTCGCGCTGTACACTTCGGTCAGGAACTCTTTTCCCCAACAAGGACTCAAGAACTCGAGAATCTCATGATCCCTCCTCGTCCTTAGCTCACCCTTCGCGTGCTCCCTCCAGAACCCTCCAATTGTGACCTCATTGGCTGCTGTGACGAACCTGCCAACCGTCATCTCCCTCTCCTCAGCCTTTCCCAGTTGATCCTCAAGAAAATCCCAGATCTGCTTCACCAGAAGCGGCGCATCCTCTCTTGTTTTCCCCGTGGCGTTTTCCAACCTTGGTGTTAAGAAGGGCCACTTGCCTCCCTCTTGTGCCAACCGATGCACCATCGACTCTAGTTGCTTCTCCGATGCGGCCACGTTCTTCCTTTCGTTATTTGGCCCTCTAGATCGGCTGGTTGAGCTCGTGATGGTCAACTCCATGTCCCGAAACCACAGACTAGCCGTCAGGTGAGCTACCACTGGATGATCGTCCCTCATGATCGGGCTGAGCTTAAGTTGCCTAGCGAAGTTAGATATCTCCAATAGGAGGACCTCGTCTAATACGATGAGGATGTCGGCTAACTCGTAAAAGCCTCTCAACGCATGGGAGACATCCGCCCATGCCGCCGCGAGTTCTGATTTGCGCAGTCTCAAGTTCGTCGGTTCCAATTCTCGGTTGGGAGCTGCCATCAGGACACGCCACCCATTCCCCTCTGCGATCAAGATCAAGATCGCGTACACAAATTGCAGAGCAAGCGGCATGCTCGAGTACCCGGGGGATGTTGTGAACGCCACTTTTGTCTTGGAGCCGAATCTTGAGGCAACATTCTCTTGTACTTCATTTATGGCCGCGAATAAAGTCTGGATGGCCTCCCAGATCCTCTTCGGCGTAGGCTCACCACCCTTGAGCTGCTCAATAAATCCCGTCGCGTGCAGATGATCGTTCATCCCTGCAAACAGCAGTAACTCAGGTTCGCAGGGCATTTCTGACTTCATTGCCACCACCAGGGTCAACATCTGGTTTAGCTCCGCTCCCGGCAAGGCATATATCAGGGTTTCTGGCCAAAACAACTTGGGAGACGTTCCTTCAAAATCTGATCCTGCCACGATAACCACCCTTGCTGCAGCCGGGTCTGCCCTGTCGTAAACTGCTAAGGTTTTGGCCAACTGCGCCTGCCCGCAGGGTTTCCCGTATCGGGGGTCATTGGCTAATTTTGCGCCTTCATATGCGGCGTCTGGTAACTCCATTTCTCTCGGGTCCATCAGTTTGTCTACCACTCTCAACTGTGCTGGAGTGGCAACTCTAATCCTGGCAATGCTGGTTCGGTGTTTGGGAGGCTCCACCACCAGTCCCGGGCTCCCCAATGACTTGAGAGGTCTGTAATTAATTGGTCCCATCACCGACTTTGTGGGAATTCCAGTCAGGTCCGCCGTCTCCATCAACTTCGCTCTCGAGAAATGTGTTTCATGAGCCTTCAACCAGTCCACGCACTGGTGTCTCCCCAAGTCTTCGTGTGATACCTGTTCAAGACCCAAGGTTCTCGCTAGCTCCTGCCTACATTCCAGATCCTCCAGATCCAGTTCCTTGACCTTCTCCTCATATTTCAACCTGCTGGTCTCCAGTGGTTTCTCTGACCTCTTTTTCTCCGCAACCACCACTGAGGATATTATCGACCCTTGAGGAGTTGATGATATCGCTTCATCAGCTTCCATGGGTGTGGTGCTCGGTAACTTGGTCCGGCTGTTCCTCGAACTGTCTCTAGAATCGGCTCTCTCACGTAAGCGACTGGACAAAGACCTCGGGTTGAAGAAGGGTGGGTTTGGAGGTGGTCCGAACGTGACCTGTGCTGTCTCCAGCAATTCTGCCTCTAGCGCACATGTGTGTCTTTGGAAGACGTTGTTCAACCACTCCACCCCTCTGGGCCTATCAAAGTGAATGCCATCCGCAGATGCATCGTCAGGGAAAGAGGACAGCTCCATTTGCTCAGCCACGTCCAGTAGCCTAAGGGAAAGGACACTCCTTTGATGTATCTTCCTGATTGTTTCGTTCAGGCTTCGCACTTTTGTGTTCATGTCCAGTGCATGTTGATCCGCTCCCATGTTGTAGGGAACAGTACATATCGTGAGAATGGCTGGATCCATTTGGATCCGTATTTCCTCGAGAATACAGCTCATCTTTTCGTGCAGCCTTGTCACCTTCCTTGCTTCCCCCCTGGACACGTCATTCGTCCCGACCATCAGTGTGACCGTGTATACACTCACCATCCCTAACATCTCAAGTGTCGCTAACATCTGCGGCGTTGCGGCTCCGGCGAAGCTCAAGATTCCCGTTTGCCAATGAGACTGGATCCGGGTCAGCACTCGCAGCAAGCTGTCCCTAATGATCAAGTGAACCACACCCTCAGGCACTCGCGGATGCGTGAAGTACTCCACCCAAGTCGCGTCGTGGAAGCAATCTCTCCTCTCCCTCTGCGCCGCGCTCCAGTCTATCCGATTGTGCTTGCGATATCTCCCTTCCGTATTCTTCTTGTAGCTCGAGATCACCACACTCCTGACAGGTTGCTCCCCCCAAGTCGAGGGTAAGTCCGCTCTTGCCGGACTCTCGCGATTCCTCAGCTGTAGCCTCTCGTGCAACTCTTTCAATCGTGACGAGCCGCCACTCACCTGACTACTACCCGGGGTCGAGCTCGGTGTATATCCAGGCAGCGCGACGTCCATCAATGGTCGTATTACTTGAGTCTCCATTCCACGCAGGGAGGATGCTGATTCGGGCGGTATCCATACCTCCAGTCCCTCATTCATTTGTTCCTGAGCCGCACGATCGAGGTTGAACCGTCCCTTTGACCTGGGAGCTTCATCCACTTCCATTCGTGACTCTGGCCTTGAGACAGTCACTACCCGTTCTTTGGGCCTAGCCCCTTTCTGCATATCGAGCTCGCGTTGTTGTTGCTGGATTCTCTCAAGTTTTGCCTGATCTCTCTCGAGAGCCTGCTTCAGCTGCTCACAATTCGCGGCATTCTCCCGCACCCTTTCTGCCTGTAGCCGTTCAGCTCTCATTATGTCTAGTTCTCTCCGCGCTTGATCCCTCTCAAGCACCGCTTTATCCCGGTCGAGGTTCGCCTTATTCCTTTCCCGCTGGGTCCTCTCGAGTTCTCTTTTCATGGCACTGACGTCCGGATAAGCTTCCCCCGTCTGCTGTGCCCGTGTCATCGATGGTACCTTACTCGTACTCTGGCTCGTGGACCTGACTGATGGTCTGACCGGCAGTGGGAATTCCCCTGCGCCATACTCCGTATTGTTGTCCAGGCCAGGGTTCCTCGCCAAATCGAACCCCCTTATAGCTCCATCCACGTTCCAGGACAGCCATCTGGTTTGTTCTTGATTGGACACCCCATCAGTGGTGTAGCCTACCATCAAAAACGCTTCCGTCGCAGACTCTCGACACTCGCCCTGTTCCTCCAATTGGAGGATGGCATTCAGCATCACTGCCATTCTCTCGTCCACTTGAGTATAATCCAGGTCCCTCAGCCGCCTGTACAATTCGTCAAGTGTGGGCTTTTTCAGAGCCGATGGCATGGACTTCCATTATCGATCTGCCATTCCTGTGATTTCAATTGAGTCCTTGCGTATTAGCAACTTGAGTTTTACCTGAGCAACTTGAGTATGAGCAACTTGAGTTTTACCTGAGCAACTTGACTTTTCTTTTTGAGATGTCGTTTTCTTCCTTCAATTGAATATAGATGAGTAGTCAATGTGAGTTCAACAAATCAATCTGAAAATAACACCCGATTTTTTAGACCGACAAGCTGTGTCCCTAACCAGAAAACCCCATTACTTTTATGATAAAAACCCCCTCCTTCTCGCCCTACTAAAATAGTTCAATTGAAATATTCTAAAAACATGCAGATACATTTTATGTTTTAGCACCATCAATCATTTAAAATAATTATTGTCATGCCAATCACCCCTAAGATCCATTACCTGTTTTGTACCCCAGTACCTAGCTCAAGACTCTTCCCTCACACCCGGCTCGATACCCCCGTGTACCCGACTCAGGCGATGCTCAAGTAGTACTTCTTATGAAGATACACCATTATCTCAGTTTCTGCAAAGACCACATGTAGGATAGCGTACAATTCCCTTGGGCTCAGTTTGCCCCTGTTTGGGTCATACACCGGCATTGAGACCTCTGTTATCCCTCTTTCAATCATGAAGTCTCGTAGTCTTGTTAGCGCCAACATCACGTGTTCGGGATCAATTGTGTTCCTGTCATTGACCCTCGTCACTAGGAAGCGCAGGTATTTCCCCGGGACTTGTGCTACTGATGGTGGGAGCGCTGCCATCCCTCCCAGTCCTGGTCTCTGTCTGAACAGAAACTCTACGTTCTGGTATTCTCTCTTGAAGTCAGCTTCCAGTCTTGATTTGAAACTCATGTCTGCCGTGATGCAGATCGCGCTCGTTCTGTTTGACAGGATGAAGTCACTATCTGTTATCATGATGTTTTCTGAGTACTGATTGGGTATTTCAAATTTCGTTTTGAAATTCCGGCCTATGTTAGGCTCTGGCTCTTGTTCTTCCAGTTCCAATTCGCTTGTTTCTCTCACTTCCTTGAGCTTCTTTATCATCAAATTTTCGGTGTGGGTAAGTCCTACCCCCACTCCCCGGACAAAAATATTTATCGACGTCCCCGTCGATGTTGTCGGGTCTGAATTGTCCGGTGGAATGTCCAGCGGCCTGTCTGTCGCCGTCCAGCCGAAGAGAGGGTCTTCTGACTTCTTGTGTTTTTCCGCTGACACGTCGACTTGCTGGATACTCTGTCCTCCATGGCCTTCGTCTTTGACGTCGCGTATCCACTCTAGTATCCTCAAGTTCGTGTTCTCCCTCCTCTCTATCTCGCTCTGTTCGAGGTCCGTCTCCATTTCTGGTGTCGAGTAATCTTCCTGCGGATAGTGTCCTCCATCATCAATGACCTGCCATTCCTCTTCGGCTTCCAGTTCGCCTGCACTCAGTAATTCCTCGCCCAATTTGTCTGGCTGTATCTTGTCAATCAAGAAGTCATCCCCGTATCTGTTGTATCTCATACCCGTCCGTTTACGATTGCCAGTTCTGGTTCCCGGTGATATTGGTCAATCTGGCTCCATCCACTTCGGCACCTCATCTTGCTCCGGGTCATTCCAGTCTTCTTCTGCAAACGATCCTGCTTCAGACTCCACCTCTATCTTTTCATTGTCGTCCAAGCTCAAGTTTTCATTGCCATCATTTTTCTCCCTGGTGCCCTTCTCATTCACTTCACACGCTGGTTCTACCACCAGGTACTCGAGACCCTCCATGTCTTTCGGTAGGCACCAGTCTTCCGGGGACGGGACGTGAGGCTTCAGATTTTCGTAATGTGCTGCTCGCCCAGTACTCAAGCGGTAGAACCGTCCTTGCTGATGTACTTCCGTTATCATGAATGGTCCCCTCCACTTCTTGAGTAGTTTCTTTGTTCCCTTGGGCGGTATGACATTTTGGAAGACCCACACGTACTGGCCCACTTCATATGGTTTTGCTTGTAATATTTTTTCGTCATATTTCTTGCGTTGTCTCATTTGCGCTTGCGCCGTGTTCCTCCTGCATAGCTCGTTTAGCTCTTGTTGTCTTTTGATCGCTTCCTTCACATATGCCTGAGGCGACGTCTTCTTCCCCTCGTATTCTGGGTAGAAGAATGTTAGAGGCATTGCCCTCTCCCTGCCCGTCAACATCATAAAAGGACTGATGCCGCGTGCTGCGTACTGATGCCGCGCACTGAGTGCTGCGTACTGTTGTATGCTCCTACTACCTGTGGCAGGTATTTGTCCCAGTCCGTCATGTATCTTGAGCAGTACACCCTTAACATGTTGACCAGTGTCCTGTTCTGTCTCTCTACCAACCCATTGGTCTGTGGATGATAGGTCGTCGAGTGTGCTTGAGCAATGTGCGATCTCTTCATCAATTCTTTCGTCAAGTCCCCCACAAAAGCTTTGCCGTTGTCCGACTGGAAAGTCATCGGACAACCATACCGCGATATCCAATGCGTTATCAGGTGATCACATGTCTCCTCGGCTGAGGCTGTCTGGCACGGAACCGCTTCCGCCAACTTTGTGAAGAGATCTATTATAACCAGTATTTGGTTATAACCCGACTCCGTCATGCAGATTTTCTGATGGTCTATCTGCACCACTTCATTGAATTCCGAACTCTCGACAGACTTGAGGGGAAACTTCATCTTTCTTGGGTCTTTTACCTGAAGGCATGCTAGGCAGGCATTCACCCATCTCTCGCAAGCTTTTCTCATTCCCGGCCAATCAAACCTATGAAGTATCCTTTGTTGTACTTTATCTATCCCCTGGTGGCCCATCTGGTCGTGTGATCTGAAAAGCACCTCCGTTTGGTACAATTGTGGTAGTATGATGAGGTTGTGTTTGTGTAATACCTTTTCCTGATCTCTCCTTTTGCACGCTACCACCCCATCAGCTGTGTGATAAAGTAAGTCTTTCCTTTCTTTGTAGAACTGGCTCAAGATCTTGTAGCTGTCTTCCTCAAGTTCCCCTTTCTCCTTGACCCCCGACTGGATCCATTTGGAGAGATTACTTGTCATTTTGTCATTCTTCTTGGCTCTTATTAAGTCTGACAGCCTATATCTCGCCTTGACATGCTCCTTTAGCGCCATGATCTGTCCATTCATCTCACCAGGGTTGTGGATGTCATCACTCAGTTTCACGCATATCATCCTTTTCACAATTTTCATGTCGTCTTCTGGTACCAGATTCGTTCTGACGTTTGAGTTGCACGATAGTTCCCTGAATGGCTTTCTTGAAACCGCAATTTTCTCAAGTTCTTCACCACCTCGTACCTCTTGTGTGTCCAGATTGTACGTTCCTGAAGATGGATCCGTCTGTAACTCCCTGTCGTGTTGTCTTATCTTCTCTTCCGCCAATATCATGCATAGACTGTCCTGGTCTTCACTGCTCTCATCCGAATCTTTATCCCAATCTTCACGCTCCCCGGACAATTTCCCTTCTCCGGTTCCTTCTTCTTCCATGAACCTGGACCACTCCCCGGACTCTTGATCTAGTCCCAGGTGTTCAGCCTCTTCTTTGAACGCCACTTTCTTTTTCCTAACCTTGGTCTGTTCCAGAATGTCCTCGGGGATTTTGTCAACCGCACGACGTCCTTGCTATCAGCCACGCTCCCTGTTGAGTCAGTATTGTTCACTATCTCTTGTTTCCGAAGTATGGTGACTTCCGGTTCCTCTTGACCCTTCTCCTGGATCACGGGTTTGTCATCCGATAGTTTCTCAAGCAGCCTCATTAAGTCTTCACCTATTCGGGCAGTTCCCGCCTCCACCTGGTTGAGGTCATAACCTTTTGCCTTGAGCGTTTACCTCACGATCTTGGACTTGAGCATTGTTCCTACCGGAATCCTTCTGCTTTTCTTCAAGATGGTCTTTTCTGGATGTTCTTTAGGTAATTCCGGGTGATCTTCAATCGGTTTGCCTGATTTGTCCAGCCATCTCGTGAGTGGAAGACTGTCGTACGTTTCCTTGTCCATGAAGGAGAAGCCATCTTTGATCTCAGGTCTGTCCGCCTCTCTTTGTTCTTGTCTCTCGTAGAACTCCGTCTTCTTACTCAAGCTGTCGGCATTTTGATGTTTGTCTCGTGTTCTATGCTCAATTATCATATTGTATCCGTCTAGGCGAACTATCCACCTCCCGATGTAACTCTGGTCCATCGAGTACGTTTTCAGCCAGCTTAGTGCTCGGTTGTCGACTCGCAACTTAAATGGCTCACTGCCCAGGTACGCCCTGTACTTCTCAACAAAGGTAACCACCGCGAACATCTCTGCCTTCGGGGCTCCGTACTTCATTTCCGTGTCACTCAGGACTTTGCTCCCGTAAGCTATTGGTCTCAAGACTGTTTTCCCATTCCACTCTTGTTCTTGATGGAGGATTCCTGAAATCGCAACTACCGACGCATCCGTGTCCAGCACGTACATCCCTTTCTCAGTCGGCATCCCCAGTACTGGTGCCTCACATAGCTCTTTCTTTATCCTCTGGAATGCATCCTCTGCTGCGTTGTTCCATGTGAACTTCTTGCCCTTGTGCCTCATCAATTGTTGCATCGGGTACACCTTGTCCGCGTAGCCTTTGATGAACTCTCTGTAGTAGTTAGCGAAGCCCAGGAAGCTCATCAACTGGTGTTCCGTCTTTGGTGACTTCCAGGTTAGGACTGCCTCCACGGCGTCTGGATCAGGTCTGATGCCGTGCTTGTCTACCATCCTGCCTAAGTATTTAATTGAGTCCTTGAGTATCTCGCACTTTGATGGTTTACACTTTAGCCCCGATCTTTTCATGCACGCGAACACCTCGTCAAGTCTCTCAATGTGGTCTTCTAGTGTTGGCGTTGCTATTACCACGTCATCCACGTAGCACATTACCAGATTGCCATACTTCTTTGTTACGCCTATCAGCGCGTGTGCCATCAATCGCTGAAACGTGGCTGTGGCATTGCAAAGTCCAAACGGCATCCGTTTCCATTGAAACAGACCCAACTCGCAGGCAAACCCTGTCTTGTCCCTGTCCTGCTTCCGTAGTGGTACCTGCCAAAAGGCCGAGCCTAAATCAAGGGTCGTAAAAAATTTTGCATCACCTAACTTCGAGAGGCTCTCATCAATCCCAAGTATGGGATAGGCATCCTTCACCGTGACGGAGTTCAGGTATCGAAAGTCACAACAAAACCTTAACTGGTCGCCTTTCTTTTTGGCCATCACTACTCCACACGCCCACGGTGACTTGGATGGTTCTATCATGTCATACTCTAGTAACGTTTCGATTTCTTTTCTACACGCGTCCGATTTGTGTGGGGTCATTCGCCTCGCCCCCTCTCGGCGTGGTACCGCGTTTTCCTCTAATTCTATTTCATGCTCAACAAAATTACAACACCCGATATCCGCCTTATGCCTCGAAAAAACTTCCTCGTTCCGCTCTAGTACGTCCTTGATGGCTTCGAGCTGTTCATCTTTCAGTTTGCCCCTTAAATGTTCAATCTCCGGCAGCACCGGTTTATCAGTCTGCATTTCATCTAGTGTGGGTCACTCTGGAAAGTTCGAACAGCTCGACAGCCCATCGTCCGTTTCTGACTTAAGTGATTTAATAAGACCTGATGAATCTTTTATTTTCTGCAATCGTCTCAAGATACAAATTTTGTCCCTGTGATTGGGACAATCAACAACTTCATTTTGTTTTGAGTTCTCAATCGTTTCATATCGAGTTTTAACCGGTAAAGCATATCCCAGTTTCCTCCCTCTCTGTATCGTGATTGGTACATCAAGGGTATTCAACAAGACACTGACGCAGAGGCCGCTCTTCGTTGTCGAGAATGATCTTCCTAAAACAGCAGCACTTTGACTATTAGGATTCGGAACTATACACACTTGCTTGTTGTCACTTAGTTCATTGTAATTTTTCATCCTCAAGCTTACGATTGCCGCTTCATTAGCTTTTAGCCTCACCCTCCTACTCAAGAATACCGGTGCTTTGTTTTCATTTGCCATTATTAAATTTACCGGTTTGTTTGCGTACCTCCTATCCGGGTTCCGTATCCTGAACATTGCGTTATTTAGATCAATCGTTACGTCGAAATTCCTGATGAAGTCTCTGCCCAAAATGAATTGGTCAGACTCATCTAGGTTTTCTACTACAAGAAAACTCATCCACAGGTTACGTTCCCCCAGATTGAGCGCTATTATCGGCGTTCTGCCTAACACGCGCAGGGCTCCTTTGTTCGCAGCCGACAACCGTATTCTCGAATCTATCAAGTCATCTTTGTTGAAGCCCATTCGTTCCCAAGTTTCGATTGGTATGACACTCAAGACCGCTCCCGTGTCAAGTAACCCACGTAACTGAGTCTTCTTGCCACTTATGTCTAGCACGTGCCCTGTCACATCTGCCTCTGTCCCAATGTGCATTGCATCTTCTTCAAGCATGGCGCAGTGTCCAATCGATCTCACTTTTAATTCTTCTTTCCCTACGTAGATTTGCCCAATTAGGTCTTCGTCACATGTTATCATCGTTCTGGTATAGATGTTGATCCCATCTATATTTAGCATCACCTCGTGTGGACCATAAGCCTCAGTATACCTATTATCAACACGTACCGACTTGCTGCCCCCTCTCGTGAGTAGTGCTCTCAACGCTCTAGAAGTCGTTTGTGGGCTTATACAACTCAAGTAATCTGCGTACACGTCAATGTGCATTATTGTCTGGTCGCTCGGTTCGCTCAAGTTTCTGGTTACCTCGTGGCCGCCCACTGTGATTATCGACATTATTCTAGCCCCGATTTTCGATATGCCGAATGGCTTTCCCGTCACCATTTTTACAGTGTTACAATTCCTGGTCTTTGTTGAGCCTGATACGGCCTCTGGTGTTGGGTTTGATCCGGTTAATGCTTCGTTAAAATTCTTTCTTTCGATCTCCAGTTTTAGTTCGCAGCCAGATCCTGCTTCACTTTGTTGATGGCCTCCGCTGCCGCCTTCTCGTAATCTATTTCTGGGGCTTTCTTCGCCGTGGCCTCTGCTGCACTACCACATTGTGTTACAGCTTTCACTGTTTTCGTTGGTAGCTCTACATTTGGTCCCTCGAGTTTTTTGTCTCAAATTCACCCTGTCTGTTTCTCTGGTTCTGCACTGCTGCCAATGCCAACTTGTGTTTTGGATGACTCTGATTCTTGACCGCTTCCCAGAACAACGGACAGTCCATCCTGAAGTGCCCCTCTTGGTTACAGAAGAAGCATCTCGCACATATTTTGATGATCAAGCCACTATAGAACTCGTATTCTTCCATCTGGCTCATATCTTCCTCATCGGGTGCATATCCCAAACTCTTCATGCCCTGTTTGTATGTCGTGCAATCCGCCACATGATGATCAACTGACCCGCAGTTAGCACACGACCTGCGTTTGTCCATGTCATCTCTAGGTTTGTACCATGACGACCTTTGTGGCTGACTCCCCCCTTGGGTGTTCCTGTTGTCTGAGTACGAGTATTTCTTGGGTTTCATCAGCATGTATTCTCTTGACTTCTGCCTCATCTCTTCTGGAGTTGGCGCACTATCTTTCGACAATGTGTAATACGTTGCTAACATCGTTCTCAAGTCATCACTCTTTACCCCATCAATGAACTTTGAGGCTATGCTGAAGTTTCTTCTATTGGTAGATTCTTCTGGGTCACTCCTTTTTCTCAAGCTCTCGAGATCATCTAGGAACCTGTCTATCGATTCGTCATCTCTCTGTCTCCTTTTTTCAAATCGCATCATCGCTTGATGACCCTTCATGCCTGAGCCGAATCTATTCAACAGTATTTCAAAGATTTTGTCCGCGGTATCGCGTTCTTCTTCTTTCTTCGCAACCACGCATTTTAATGCCGTGCCTTCTAAATTCCTGAGTATGACTGTGCATGTTTGTCTTTCATCGTTCAAGTTGTCCTGTTCTAGGTGTAGTCTCATCACTTCCACCCAAGTATCAATGCATCCATCAGAGTCATCTTTGAATTCTTTTGGCTTCTTGAATGTTTTTCTGGATTTTCCCTCTCTTCTATCATTCGAGTCGGTGTTCCTTGTGGCGAAGGCCTCTAGAGTTCTATTCATCATTTCCCAAGTGTTTGCCCATGTCATAGCATCCGGTCCTGCGTTGCTGTTAGTTGTTGAGTCCCCCGGACCAGTCGTTGTACTCGACGTTCCATTCTTCATTATTGTTTTCGCAGCTGTTGGTGCTATGCTCACCGTGTCCCGGGTTAAGGGCAACGGTGTCGATTGCCGTTTGTTCCTTTGTGGTTCCACAAAGTCAACTCTGGTGCCTTGCGTACGATCCGCTGCCGGTCTTTCTTGTGAAGTAGAATTTCTCAAGATTGCATCCAGTTTCGCCTGTATTGCACACGAAATTTCTGCCTGATTATTGCTCATTGTGTCCATTCTCTTTTCCAGGCTACCTAATTGGCTGTTGACATCATCATATCGGTTTTTCAACTGTTGCATATCTTTTTTGATGTTCTTATCTCGTTCTTCATTGGTGGCTTCTACCTTATCTGACATCTCCTTGAGTCTCTCATCTGTTGCCTTAGCCAGGTTAAAATAACTATCCAGATACTCGTGTTTGTTGTATCTTAATTCTTTTCTTATCACCTCTCTGTCCTCTTCGCTGTGCTTCAGTTTTTTGTCGATCTGATTCAGTTTCGCCATCAAGTCACCTAGCTCAATAGTAGCCTTTTCATGGTCAGCCGTCGGTCTGTCTTTGGCCGTAGCTTCTGCTTTAGTCTGTTCCTCTCTTGGATTGGCTTCTGTCGTCCTCGTGCTCACTGTCCCAAATGTTCGTGCTCTTTCAGCTTTTGGTTCTTCAGTCATGTTTTCTTTCGTTTTTATTCCGACCATCATCGCCAACCTTTCTGTAAAGGATGTCTTTTTTACTTGAGAGTCTTCTTTCACCGTTTCTTCGGTGTTGCCTATTGCATCTTCCACATTGTCTATTGGTGAAAACTCTATGGGTTTCGGGTTTGGTTCTTCTGCATTGGGCATTGGAGTTGACTCCGTCGCAATTTTCCCTGTTTCATCCACACTTTGATCGGGTGTCTCTAGATCAATCTCGATGGTGGGTTCTACTCGTTCCCCTTCTGTGCCCTCTTTTGCTCTATTCTCCGTTGTACTCCTTGTACTGACCATGTTAACTGAAAAGCTCTTCTTTGTTATCTTCGGACCCATTGATGTTGCTTTGCGTAGCGACGAATTGTATTTTGCTTCGGTAGATCTTTTTTCAGCTACCGGTACCCTGCTCCGCCTCATTATTTACAATTGTTGTTATTTACAGTATTATTATCTACAAAATTTCTACTCTAAGGTTAAAAACTCTAAGTAAAAAGAAATTGACAATTCGCTAAAAACAATTTTTCTTAAACTTTTGAAAACTTTTATGTGTTAGGTTAGGATAGGGAATGTGTTGTTATAATTGGTTACTTCAACCTAACTTAGTACTCTTGTAGTACCCCCTTCCTAATACTGTTCCAAGACTTTCTCTCTACCGTCCCAAGACTATTCAGTGTTGTCCCAGTACTTCTTATTGGTATCCTCAGACCAATGTCCCAAGACCAACGTCCCTAGACCAACGTCCCAAGACCAACGTCCCAAGACTAACGTCCCGAGACCAATGTCCCAAGACTAACGTCCCAAGACTAATGTCCCAAGACCAATGGCCCAAGACCAACGTCCCAAGACTAACGTCCCAAGACCAATGGCCCAAGACTAATGTCCCAAGACTAACGTCCCAAGACCAATGCCCCAAGACCAACGTCCCAAGACTAATGTCCCAAGACCAATGGCCCAAGACCAACGTCCCAAGACTAACGTTCCAAGACCAATGGCCCAAGACCAACGTCCCAAGACTAATGTCCCAAGACCAACGTCCCAAGACTAACGTCCCAAGACCAATGGCCCAAGACCAACGTCCCAAGACTAATGTCCCAAGACCAACGTCCCAAGACTAACGTCCCAAGACCAATGGCCCAAGACTGTTTTGTACCAAGACTGCTCTGGTCCAAGACTGCCCCAAGGCTTCACTGTCCCAAGA
Source organism: Symsagittifera roscoffensis (assembly GCF_963678635.1). Classification (NCBI taxonomy): domain Eukaryota; kingdom Metazoa; phylum Xenacoelomorpha; order Acoela; family Convolutidae; genus Symsagittifera; species Symsagittifera roscoffensis. The sequence goes on along the minus strand of NW_026971221.1, from coordinate 25,636 downwards.
CTGTGTCGCCCCAAGACTGTCCCCAGACTGCAATGTCCCAAGACTTCTTTAGTACTGTCCCAAGACTCGTCACTGAATGTCTGGATATCGGATCTCTTTCTTCTTCGTTGTAGGGACTTCTTGATTCACTGTACCTTGTACCACCACTCAAGCTCTAGTGAAAATTTTCCCAAAAACCCTCTCTTAATGGCCAAATGCTAACCCCCCTTTTTGAATTACCTCTTTTTCTATGTTCCAAGCAACTTGAAACCAAAACCTGTGCGCAGGTATCTTGTGATCACCTGTTCGTATAAAAACGAATCGCAAATCCTCACCAAAATGCAACAATATATATTTAAAAAAAAAATTTTTTAAGCAAGAAAAATAATAAAACAGAGAAATCAACCCACCTAAAATTCAAACGAGACAAATGTCGACCTTCTGTCGAAAAAAAATGTCTGGTACCTAACTGCCACGCGTTTTCCTCCCCCCACTAGCGATCTTATGGGGTATCACAAAAACTTTCTATATCCGTTCCCCCCTACCAATCCAACCAACATACCAATCTTAACTCGAGTTAAATTTTGGATATCCACCTATTATTACCAACGCGTGTTGATGGCTAATGTAACTAAATCAACGATGTCGATTAATTAGTTACTCTAATTTCCCCCCTTTTTACAATTTACAACCGTCAACCTCTAACCTAACCAGCCCCCCTACTAACCTCCCCCATCTTTAGCCCCCCTCTTAAGCCGAAAAATCCCTTAAGCGCCGGGTGCTAAACCTCTCGAGAGAAAACCGTAGACCTGTTTCCAGGCCTGCTTGAGTAAAAACTGCCTCAAAACAATGGGACTCCGCTTATCCAATTTTACACTTATTTCCTATAATGTATTGTGGATTCTAACGATACCCGTTGTTCGACTTGAGAACACCCCTGTGCGTCCTCTTGTAGTGGTCCTGTGCTGGTTGTCTCTGTTCTGCACTTGACAGCAGAACCACTTTCCCACTCGACTGGTCACCTCTTCCAATCAAGTCTCCTAGTGGTCCGTTTCGATCCTTGTGAACCACTTTCCCACTCGACTGGTCACCCTTTCCAGTCAAGTCTCCTAGTGGTCCGGTTGGGTCGCAATCTATCTGAAAACCCTTAACAACGCCCCCCACTCGGGCACCTTACTGAAGTCACTGGTTTAAATTGCTAGATTGATCGAAACGATCGGTCTTATAAAACAGTATGTGTATACTATTTAATTAATACAAAGGTTTGATCCAACTAATTTGGTATCAAAGTCACTGTCTTTTTTCGTTTTATGGTTTTTGTTCCTATTTGTATTCTTTTTTGCTTGTGTTTTTGTCCCCCTAGTTGCCCCCCTTCACTCGGTTAGCTAAGCCTCGTTCGGAGAGCGTACCAGGAAGTTTTCTTGAGTTTTCTTAAAAAGCTATCACGGTACAACCGGAAGGTTTACACGTTCCCGCTGAACCGTACCACCGGTACTCTAGAATGGGCATGTAGCCCGGAGCTGTGTCAAGTTGGTTCGACTCCGTAGTCATGATGTCGTAAAAACACCCAGGAGCGCCATAAAAACACTATGTAACATTCGTCTACTGTAGTCACACATGAGGCTTAAGAAAAATAGGGCCCTATAACCATTGGCTCAAGAGTCAGGGACACTATCTCTTGTGTTTTTCTACCTCAAGAACGGTCGGAGCCAATTCGGTTCGCTTGCGACATGAGACTGGAACCCGTTACAGCTTAAAGGCCACTACCAAAATACCCCCTCACTCTAGAAATAAAAACGTCCCCATACTTAGGTCTCGAAATACCCAAAATACATGAACGCCGTTAAAAACCGGGTTGGAACAATCCGCTTAGTTACTTTTTATTGGACAGTGGAACTTTGATCCATTTCAGATGGATCAACCTAAAACTCGCCTTATCTCAACATAATTATCATAAAATACACTCGAGAAATTTAAATTGAGAACTCACATGTCGATGCACTTGAGTATGAGGAGTAACTAAAAGATAAGCAGCTTGAGAACTAAATAATATAACTGAATAAGTTTGATGCTAATTAGTTTTAACAACAGAAATAAGTTCTGTCTCAAGAATCAAAGTTTCTGAATGAACCATTGGGACACTCGAGTTGTCCACTCTTCCATTGAATGTTCACTCCTTTCCGTTCGAATAGTCGTCCTTTCTCAAGTCTGTATTCTATTCTCCTGTTTTCAGGAGAAGACAGCTCTACTCTCTGATTGTTTCGTATCGAGAAATTGCGAATAGCAATTTCCTGCCTTTTTCTTGAGTAGTTTCCCGCAATTGTTAATTCGGTCGTTCTGATTTTGATTTTGCGTTTTCAGTTGGTTCGAGAAAACTGAGCATGACAGGCTCCATTCGAAACTTTTAAAATTAAAACTTCACTCCAAAATTACTTGTTCTCAAGGTCAAACCTCTAGACATGACCGACTGGCACAATGAGAAGCTAGGAGTTGGGGGAAAGGGTTGATCCATCTTCGATGGAGATGATGATTTTTATCTACTGAACAAAAACAATAGTAATATAATAAGTAGTAGCCCTGTTTTTAGGAGTGACCTCGTGGTCTGGGGATACTGAGACCCAGCCATGAGCTCACTATTTCTGCATGTAATTTAGTTAATTTGAGTGTTTTGACCGAAGCCGAAAGCAGTAACGTTTTTGTCGACCCGATGTTAGAAAAGACCACCGAAAAGTACTGGCTTGGTAGAGACGGTGAAAAGCATGCAAAGCTCTGTTTAGACGTTAGCCAGTCGTCTGAAGACTTAGTTTTGTTTTTCGTCGATATGTATCTTCCGGGCGAATGTTTGGAGATGAAGATTTTATCTTACAGTTCCTTCAGTTTAGGCGCTCGTGACATAACTAATCGTGCATCCCAGACATTTGATAATGTGACCAGCAAGGTTCAAGGTCGATTTCGGTCTTTGTTGAATTTTCCCAATTGCATGATAATGCTAATTGTTGCATTGACGCCTACGTGATTAGGGACGCTAATCACTTTGTCATTTTCATACTCAGTGGTCTCAATCCCACTGCCAGCTTCTTTGATACCATCGATTCTTAGCTGTTTCGGCAATTGGACATCTTTGTTACCGTTTAGCGGTTGGTTATTTGGCGGGGGCGTTGAATTTTCTACTGACTTGAGCAGATCAATTTTTTCGCAAATGGTACCAAAATTCTCTTTAGAACTGTTCCCATACTTTGCGCCGAAGGTTGATGTTGAGTTGACGAACTTTCAGTTAGTTCTTTAATGGTGTGCCAGTCGGTCATATTCGGAAGTTTGACCTTGAGAGAAGAAAAAAACACTTGATTTTGGAGTGAAATTTAGTTTTTCAAAATTTCGAATGGAACCTGTCATGCACGATTTTCTCGCGATAACTGAAAATCAGAAAAAGAGAAGTCAGAACGTTCGAGTGAAAAACGCGGGAAAGTTGCAAGAAAAATCGGTAGGAAATTGCTATTCGCAATTTCCATCATAGTGAACAAGAGTAGAGCTGTCCCATCTGAAATAGAGGACAGAGTATTCCCGAGAGAACAATTATTTGAGCTGGACCAGAGTGAACCTTCGACGGAAAGGTGGACAGCTAGAGTGTCCCAATGGTTCACGAGAACTTACAGTCTAGAGAAAAAACTTGTTCTTATTATTAAAACTGACTAACATTAAACTCATTTTAGTTACTTTATTAATTCTTGAGTTGCTTACCGACTTATTTACTTCCTGGTTCTTGAGCGTGCTACAATGTGAGTACTTAATTTAAATTCCTAGAGTGTGTTTTATAATTGTTATGTTGAGGTAAGGCGAGTTTTAGGTTGATCCATCTGAAATGGATCAAAGTTCCACTGTCTAATAAAAAGTAACTTAACGGATTGTTCCAACCCGGTTTTTAACGGCGTTCATGTATTTTGGGTATCTAGAGACCTAAGTATGGGGACGTTTCTAATTCTAGAGTGGGGGATATTTTAGTAGTAGCCTTTAAGCTGTAACGGGTCGTAGTCTCATGTCACAAACGAACCGAACTGGCTCCGACCGTTCTTGAGGTAGAAAAACACAAGAGATGGTGTCCCTGACCCTTGAGCCAGTGGTTATAGGGCCTATTTTTCTTAAGCCTCATGTGTGACTGCAGTAGACGAATGTTACTTAGTGTTTTAATGGCGCTCCTGGGTGTTTACGACATCAAGACTACGGAGTCGAACCCACTTGAGACAGCTTCGGGCTGAATGCCCATTCTAGAGTACCGGCGGTACGGTTCGACAGGAACGTGCAAACCTTCCGGTTGTACCGTGATAGCTTTTTAAGAAAACTCGAGAAAATTTCCTGGTACGCTCTCCGAACGAGGCTTAGCTAACCGAGTAAAGGGGGGCAACTAGGGGGACAAAAACACGAGCAAAAAGACAAAAAGCAAAACAAAACCAAAAAAGAATAGAAAAAGGAACAAAAACCATAAAACGAAAAAAGACAGTGACTTTGACACCAGATTAGTTGGATCAAACCTTTATATTAATTAAATAGTATACCCATACTGTTTTACAAGTTCGATCGTTTCGATCAACCTAGCAATTTAAACCAGTAAACTGAATAAAGTGCCCGAAGTGGGGCGTTGTCAAGGGTTTTCAGATAGCTTGGAACTTAGCTGGACCAATAGGAGACTTGACTGGAAGAGGTGACCAGCCGAGTGGGAAAGTGGTTCAGGGACACTTGAGCTGAACCAATAGGAGACTTGACTGGAAGAGGTGACCAGCCGAGTGGGAAAGTGGTTCAGGCACACTTTAGCTGAACCAATAGGAGACTGGACTGGAACAGGTGACCAGTCGAGTGGGAAAGCAGCCAAGAAGGATTTGGCAATTCTCGAGTTCTCAAATTAGGCAGAACGGGTATCGTTAAAATCCACATTACATTATAGGAGATAAGTGTAAAATAGGATAGGCGACATCCCCCGTTTTTGAGGAACGTTTTTACTTGAGCAGGCCTGGAGACAGGTCTACGGTTTTCTCTTGAGAGGTTTAGCACCCGGCGCTTAAGGTAATTTTAGGCTTAAGAAGGGGGGCTAAAAAGGGGGGAGGTTAGAAGGGGGGCTGGTTAAGTTAGAGGTTGGCGGTTGTAAATTGTAAAAAGGGGGAAATTAGAGTAACTAATTAGTCGACATCGTTGACTTAGTTACATTAGAAATTAACACGCGTTGGTAATATTAGGTGGATATCGAAATTTTAACTCGAGTTAAGGAAGGTACCCTGGTCGGATTGGTAGGGGGAAGGGACATAGACAGTTTTTGTAATACCCCATAAGATCGCTAGCAGGGGGGAAGGAAACGCGTGGCAATTAGGTGCAAGACATTTTTTCGATAGAAGGTAGACATTTGTCACCTTTGAATTTTAGGTGGGCTCATCTTTCTGTTTTTATTACTTTTTCTTGCTTAGATTTTTGTTGCATTTTGGTGAGGATTTGTGGTAAAATTTTGTACGAACAGGTGATCACAAGATACCTGCGCACAGGTTTTGGTCTCAAGTTACTTGGAACATTGAAATAGAGGTAGCCAAAAAGAGAAATAAGAAAAAGGGGGGTCAGCATTTGGCTTTTAAGAGAGGATTTTGGGAAAATTTTACTAGAGCTTGAGAGGTGGTACAAGGTACGGCGAATCAAGAAGTCCCCATAACGAAGAGGGAAAAAGTCCCACCACCCAGACACTTGTCAACAGTCTTGGGACAGTGCCGAAGAAGTCTTAGGACAGAGCAGTCTTGGGACAGTACAGTCTTGGGACAGTGGTCTTGGGACAGGGTCTTGGGACAGGGTCTTGGGACAGGGTCTTGGGACAAGGTCTTGGGACAAGGTCTTGGGACAAGGGTCTTGGGACAGGGTCTTGGGACAGGGTCTTGGGACAAGGTCTTGGGACAGGGTCTTGGGACAAGGTCTTGGGACAGGGTCTTGGGACAGGGTCTTGGGACAAGGTCTTGGGACAAGGTCTTGGGACAGGGTCTTGGGACAGGGTCTTGGGACGGGGTCTTGGGACAAGGTCTTGGGACAAGGGTCTTGGGACAGGGTCTTGGGACAGGGTCTTGGGATAAGGTCTTGGGACAGGGTCTTGGGACAAGGTCTTGGGACAGGGTCTTGGGACAAGGTCTTGGGACAAGGTGTTGGGACAAGGTCTTGGGACAAGGTCTTGGGACAAGGTCTTGGGACAGGGTCTTGGGACAGGGGTCTAGGGACAGGGTCTTGGGACAGTAGTCTTGGGACACTAGTCTTGGGACACTAGTCTTGGGACACTAATCTTGGGACAGTAGTCTTGGGACAGTAGTCTTGGGACACTAGCCTTGGGACAGTAGTCTTAGACAAGAGTCTTGGGACACGGCCGGAAAGTACTGGGACGGTACCGAACAGTCTTGGGACAGGAGAAAGAAGCCTGGGACGGTACAAAGAAGAGTAGGGACGGCAATTGGAAGTCTTGGGACAGTGTAAAAAATTGAAGTAAAATTACAAGAAGTGTTTTAAGACAGAATTAAGATAGAACAAGACTAATTGGAACCAGGTACGGTTGAGACCACAAATAAGGAAAGTTTCTCGAAAAGTTAATAAAGAGAACGGAAACAAGGTTTTCACCACGTTATATATATATACATTTTTTTTCTTCCTTCCCGAAAGATTTTATTCTTAGAATAGGATTGTGTATATAGTAAAACTGTAAATAAAAGCAATTGTAAATAGAAATAATGAGGCGGAGCAGGGTACCGGTAGCTGAAAAAAGACCTACCGAAGCAAAGTATAATTCGTCGCTACGCAAAACAACATCAATGGGCCCAAAGATAACAAAGAAGAACTTTTCAGTTAACATGGTCAGCACAAGGAGTACAGCGGAGAACATAGCAAGAGAGGGCATGGAAGGGGAACGAGTAGAACCCACCATCGAGATTGATCTAGAGACACCTGATCAAAGTGTTGATGAAACAAGGAAAATAGCGACGGAGTCAACTCCAATGCCCAATGCAGAAGAACCAAACTCGAAACCCATAGAATTCTCACCAATAGACAACGTGGAAGAGGCAATAGGCAACACCGAAGAAACGGTGAAAGAAGACTCTCAAGTAAAAAAGACATCTTTTACAGAAAGGTTGGCGATGATGGTCGGAATAAAAACGAAAGAGAACGTGACTGAAGAACCAAAAGCTGAAAGAGCACGAACATTTGGAACAGTGAGCACGAAGACGACAGAAGCCAATCCGAGAGAGGGACAAACTAGAGCAGAAGCGACGGCCGAAGAAAAACCGACGGCTGACCATGAAGAGGCTACTCTTGAGCTAGGTGACTTGATGGCGAAACTGAATCAGATCGACAAAAAGCTGAAGCACAGCGAAGAGGACAGAGAAGTGATAAGAAAAGAATTAAGATACAACAAAAACGAGTATCTGGATAGTTATTTTAACCTGGCCAAGGCAACAGAAGAGAGACTCAAGGAAATGTCAGATAATGTAGAAACCACCAATGAAGAACGAGATAAGAACATCAAAAAAGATTTGCAACAGTTAAAAAACCGATATGATGATGTCAACAGCCAATTAGGTAGCCTGGAAAAGAGAATGGACACAATGAGCAAAAATCAGGCCGAGAGTTCGTGTGCAATACAGGCGAAATTGGATGCAATCTTGAGTAATTCTACCTCACAAGAAAGACCGGCAGCGGATCGCACGCAAGGCACCAGAGTTGACTTCGTGGAACCACAAAGGAACAAAAGGCAATCGACACCGTTGCCCTTAACCCGGGATACGGTGAGCATAGCACCAACAGCTGCTAAAACAATCATGAAGAATGGAATGTCAAGTACAACGACTGGTCCGGGGGACTCAACAGCTAACAGCAACGCAGGTCCGGATGCTATGACATGGGCAAACACTTGGGAGATGATGAACAGGACTCTAGAGGCCTTCGCCACGAGGAACACTAACTCGAGCGATAGGAGAGATGGGAAATCAAGAAAAACATTCAAGAAGCCAAAAGAATTCAAAGACGACTCAGATGGATGCATTGACACGTGGGTGGAAGATTGACGTGGGTGGTGATGAGATTACATCTAGAGCAAGACAACTTGAACGATGAAAGACAAGCATGCACAGCCATACTCAGCAATTTAGAAGGCACAGCATTAAAATGCGTGGTTGCGAAGAAAGAAGAAGAACGCGATACCGCGGACAAGATCTTCGAGATATTGCTGAATCGATTCGGGTCAGGCATGAAGGGTCACCAAGCGATGATGCGATTTGAAAAGAGAAGGCAGAGGGACGACGAGTCAATAGATCGGTTCCTAGATGATCTCGAGAGCTTGAGAAGAAGGAGTGACCCAGAGGAGTCGACAAACAGAAGAAACTTTAGCATTGCCTCGAAGTTCATTGATGGGGTAAAAAGTGACGACTTAAGGACAATGTTAGCAACATACTACACATTGTCGAAAGACAGCGCACCAACCCCAGAAGAAATGAGACAGAAATCAAGGGAATACATGCTGATGAAACCCAAGAAATACTCGTATTCAGAAAACAGGAACACGCAAGGGGGAAGTCAACCGCAGAGGTCGTCATGGTACAAACCTAGAGATGACATGGACAAGCGCAGATCATGCGCGAACTGCGGGTCGGCGGATCACCACGTGGCTGACTGCACAACATACAAACAAGGCATGAAGAGTCTAGGATATGCACCAGATGAGGAGGACATGAGCCAGATGGAGGAACACGAGTACTATAGTGGCTTAATCATCAAGATAGGCGCAAGATGCTTCTTCTGTAACCAGGAGGGGCACTTCCGAATGGATTGTCCCTTGTTCTGGGAACCGGTCAAGGACCAGAGTCACCCTAAACATAAGTTGGCATTAGCGGCGGTGCAGAATCAGCGGAACAGGCAAAACGAATTTGAATCGAGGAACTTAGGAGCACCAAGCACGGAATTGCCGACGAAGACAGTGAAAGCTGTATCACATGTTAATGATGCCATAGAATCCGCGGCAGGGAACTCTCTAGAGATAAATTATGAGAAAGCGGCGACGGAAGCAATTGCCAAAGTGAAACAGGACCTGGCTGCGAAAGAAATAGAGCAACGACTAAAGCTGGAGATAGAAAGACAGAATTTTAACGAAGCATTAACTGGATCGAACCAAGCACCAGAAGCTGTACCGGGCTCAACAAAGACCGGGAATTGTAACACTGTAAAAATTATTACGGGAAAGCCATTCGGCATATCGAGAATCGGGGCTAGAATAATGTCGATAATCACAGTGGGCGGCCACGAGGTAACCAGAAACTTGAGCGAACCGAGTGACCAGACAGTAATGCATATTGATGTGTACGCAGATTACTTGAGTCGTATAAGCCCACAAACGACTTCTAGAGCGCTGAGAGCACTACTCACGAGAGGGGGCAGCAAGTCGGTACGTGTTGATAACAGGTATACTGAAGCTTATGGTCCACACGAGGTGATGCTAAATATAGATGGGATTAACATCTATACCAAGACGATGATAACATGTGACGAAGACCTAATTGGGCAAATCTACGTAGGGAAAGAAGAGTTGAAAGTGAGATCAATTGGACACTGCGCCATGCTTGAAGAAGATGCAATGCACATCGGAACAGAGGCAGATGTGACAGGGCACGTGCTAGATATAAGTGGCAAAAAGACTCAGTTGCGTGGGTTGCTTGACACGGGAGCAGTCTTGAGCGTTATACCAATCGAAACTTGGGAGAAGATGGGCTTTGACAAAGGTGACTTGATAGACTCGAGAATACGGCTGTCAGCTGCAAACAAAGGGGCCCTACGGGTGCTGGGCAGGACGCCGATAATAGCCCTCAATTTGGGGGAACGTAACCTGTGGATGAGCTTTATCGTGGTAGAAAACCTAGATGAATCTGACCAATTCATTTTGGGCAGAGACTTCATCAGGAATTTCGACGTAACGATTGATTTAAATAACGCAATGTTCAGGATACGGAACCCGGATAGGAGGTACGCAATCAAACCGGTAAATTTAATAATGGTAAATGAAAACAAAGCACCGGTATTCTTGAGTAGGAGGGTGAGGCTAAAAGCTAATGAAGCGGCAATCGTAAGCTTGAGGATGAAAAATTACAATGAACTAAGTGACAACAAGCAAGTGTGTATAGTTCCGAATCCTAATAGTCAAAGTGCTGCTGTTTTAGGAAGATCATTCTCGACAACGAAGAGCGGCCTCTGCGTCAGTGTCTTGTTGAATACCCTTGATGTACCAATCACGATACAGAGAGGGAGGAAACTGGGATATGCTTTACCGGTTAAAACTCGATATGAAACGATTGAGAACTCAAAACAAAATGAAGTTGTTGATTGTCCCAATCACAGGGACAAAATTTGTATCTTGAGACGATTGCAGAAAATAAAAGATTCTTCAGGTCTTATTAAATCACTTAAGTCAGAAACGGATGATGGTCTTTCGAGCTGTTCGAACTTTCCAGAGCGACCCACACTAGATGAAATGCAAAATGAAAAACCGTTTCTGCCGGAGATTGAACATTTGAGGGGCAAACTGAAAGATGAACAGCTCGAAGCCATCAAGGACGTACTAGAGCGGAACGAGGATGTTTTTTCGAGGCATAAGGCGGATATCGGGTGTTGCAATTTCGTTGAGCATGAAATAGAACTTGAGGAAAACGCGGTACCACACAGGGAGGGGGCGAGGCGCATGACCCCACACAAATCGGACGCGTGTAGAAAAGAGATCAAGACGTTACTAGAGTATGACATGATAGAACCATCCAAGTCACCGTGGGCGTGTGGAGTAGTGATGGCCAAAAAGAAAGGCGACCAGTTGAGGTTTTGTTGTGACTTTCGATACCTGAACTCCGTCACGGTGAAGGATGCCTATCCCATACCTAGGATTGATGAGAGCCTCTCGAAGTTAGGTGATGCAAAATTTTTTACGACTCTTGATTTAGGCTCGGCCTTTTGGCAAGTACCACTAAGGAAGCAGGACAGGGACAAGACAGGGTTTGCCTGCGAGTTGGGTCTGTTTCAATGGAAACGGATGCCGTTTGGACTTTGCAATGCCACAGCCACGTTTCAGCGGTTGATGGCACACGCGCTGATAGGCGTAACGAAGAAGTATGGCAACCTGGTAATGTGCTACGTGGATGACGTGGTAATAGCGACACCAACACTGGAAGACCACATTGAGAGACTAGACGAAGTGTTTGCATGCATGAAGAGGTCGGGGCTAAAGTGTAAACCATCAAAGTGCGAGATACTCAAGGACTCAATAAAATACTTGGGCAGGATGGTAGACAAGCACGGCATCAGACCTGATACGGACGCCGTGGAAGCAGTCCTGACCTGGAAATCACCGAAGACAGAGCACCAGTTGATGAGCTTCCTGGGTTTCGCTAACTATTATAGAGAGTTCATCAAAGGCTATGCAGACAAGGTATACCCGATGCAACAATTAATGAGACACAAGGGCAAGAAGTTCACGTGGAACAACGCAGCAGAAGAGTCATTCCAGAGGATAAAGAAAGAGCTATGTGAGGCACCAGTACTGGGTATGCCGACTGAGAAAGGGATGTACGTGCTGGACACGGATGCGTCGGTGGTCGCGATTTCTGGGATTCTCCACCAAGAACAAGAATGGAATGGGAAGACAGTCTTGAGACCAATAGCGTACGGGAGCAAAGTCCTGAGTGACACGGAAATGAAGTACGGAGCACCGAAAGCTGAGATGTTCGCGGTGGTTACCTTTGTCGAGAAATACAGGGCATACCTGGGCAGTGAGCCATTCAAGTTGCGAGTCGACAACAGAGCACTGAGCTGGCTGAAAACGTACTCAATGGACCAAAGTTTCATTGGGAGGTGGATAGTTCGCCTGGACGGATACAACATGATAATTGAGCATAGAACGCGAGATAAACATCAGAATGCCGACAGCTTGAGTAAGAAGACGGAGTTCTATGAGAGACAAGAGCAAAGAGAAGCAGACAGACCTGAAATCAAAGATGGCTTCTCATTCATGGACAAGGAAACGTACGACAGTCTTCCACTCACGAGATGGCTGGACAAGTCAGGCAAACCGATAGAAGATCATCCTGAATTGCCTAAAGAGCCTCCAGAGAAGACCATCTTGAGGAAGAGCAAGAGGATTCCGATTGAGATTATACTCAAGTCGAAGATCGTGAAGGAGACGCTCAAGGCAAAAGGCTATGATCTTAACCAGGTGGAAGCAGGAACTGCACAGATATATGATGACTTAATGAGGTTGCTCGAGAAACTATCAGATGATAAGCCCGTGATCCAGGAGAAGGGTACAGAGAAACCGGAATTCACTATACTTCGGAGAAAAGAGACAGTGAACGATACTGACTCATCAAGAGGAAGCGTCACTGACAGCAAAGATGTCGTGCGGTCACTAGTTGACAAAATCCCCGAAGACATTCTGGAGCAGACCAGGGTTAGGAAAAAGAAAGTGACGTTCAAGGAAGATACTGAGCACCTGGGACCAGGTCAAGAGTCCGGGGAGTGTTCCAGGTTCACGGAAAAAGGAACCGGAGAAGGAAAATTGTCCGGGGAGCGTGAAGGATGGGATGAAGACTCGGATGAGAGCAGCGAAAACCAGGACAGTCTGTGCATGATACTGGCGGAAGAGAAGACAAGGCACCACGACAGGGAGTTACAGACGGATCCATCATCAGGAACGTACAATCTGGAGATACAGGAGATACGAGGTGGTGAGGAACTTGAGAGAATTGCGGTTTCAAGGAAGCCATACAGAGAACTATCATGCAACTCAAACGTCAGAACAAATCTGGTGCCAGAAGATGATATGAAAATCGTGAAAAGGATGATATGCGTGAAGCTGAGTGATGACATCCACAAACCTGGTGAGATGAATGGACAGATCATGGCGCTAAAGGAGCATGTCAAGGCAAGATATAGGCTGTCAGACCTAATAAGAGCCCAAAAGAATGACAAAATGACAAGTAACCTCTCCAAATGGATCCAGTCGGGGGTCAAGGAGAAGGGGGAACTCGAGGAAGACAGCTACAAGATCTTGAGCCAGTTCTACAAAGAGAAAAAAGACTTACTCTACCACACAGCTGATGGGGTGGTAGCATGCAAGAGGAAAGATGAGGAGAAGATATTACACAAACACAACCTCATCATACTGCCACAGTTGTATCAAACGGAGGTGCTTTTCAGATCGCACGACCAGATGGGCCACCAGGGGATAGACAAAGTACAACAAAGGATACTTCACAGGTTTGATTGGCCAGGAATGAGAAAAGCTTGCGAGAGATGGGTGAATGCCTGCCTGGCATGTCTCCAGGTAAAAGACCCAAGGAAGATGAAGTTTCCCCTCAAGTCCGTTGAGAGCTCAGAGTTCAATGAAGTGGTGCAGATAGACCATCAAAAAATCTGCATGACGGAGTCGGGATATAACCAGATACTGGTTATAATAGATCACTTCACAAAGTTGGCGGAAGCGGTACCGTGCCAAACAGCCTCGGCCGAGGAGACATGTGATCATCTGATAACGCATTGGATATCGCGGTATGGTTGTCCAATGACTTTCCAGTCGGACAACGGCAAAGCTTTTGTAGGGGACTTGACAAAAGAATTGATGAAGAGATCGCACATTGCTCAAGCACACTCGACAACCTATCATCCACAGACCAATGGGTTGGTAGAGAGACAAAACAGGACACTGGTCAACATGTTAAGGGTGTACTGCTCAAGATACATGACGGACTGGGACAAATACCTGCCACAGGTAGTAGGAGCCTACAACAGTACACAGCACTCAACTACGGGCATCAGTCCTTTCATGATGTTGACGGGCAGGGAGAGAGCAATGCCTCTGACATTCTTTTACCCGGAATACGAAGGGAAAAGGACGTCGCCTCAGGCATACGTGAAAGAAGCGATCAAAAGACAACAGGAATTGAACGAGCTATGCAGGAGGAACACGGCGCAAGCGCAAATGAGGCAACACAGGAAATACGACGAAAAAATATTACGAGCAAAGCCATATGAAGTGGGCCAATATGTGTGGGTCTTCCAAAATGTCATACCGCCCAAGGGAACAAAGAAACTACTCAAGAAGTGGAGGGGACCATTCATGATAACGGAGGTTCATCAACAAGGACGGTTCTATCGCTTGAGTACGGGGCGAGCGGCACATTATGAAAATCTGAAGCCTCACGTCCCGTCTCCAGAGGATTGGTGCATACCGAAGGACATGGAGGGTCTTGAGTACCTGGTGGTAGAGCCAGCGTGTGAAGTGAATGAGAAAGGCACTAGAAAGAAAAATGATGGTAATGAGAACTTGAGTTTGGACGACAATGAGAAGATAGGAGTGGAGTCTGATGCAGGTCATTTTTAGAAGAAGACTGGAACGACCCGGAGCAAGACGAGGTGCCGAAATGGATGGAACCGGATCGAACAACACCACCGGAAACCAGGACTGGCAATCGCAAACGCACAGGCATGAGGTACAACAGGTACGGGGACGACTTCTTGATCGATAAGATACAGCCAGACAAATTGGGCGAGGAATTACTGAAGGCAGGCGAACTGGAAGCTGGAGAGGAATGGCAGGTCATTGACGATGGTGGTCATTATCCGCAGGATGATTACTCGACGCCAGAAGTAGAAACGGATCTCGAACAGAGTGAGATAGAGAGGAGGGAGAACACGAACTTGAGGATTCTAGAGTGGATGCGTGATGTCAAAGACGAGAGCCGCGAAGGACAAAGCATTCAGCAAGTCGATGTATCAGCAGCAAATTACATGAAGAAAGAGGACCCTCTTTTCGGATGGACGGCAACAGACAGGCCACTGGACATTCCTCAGGACAATTCAGACCCGACAACATCGACGGGGACGTCGATAAATATTTTTGTCCGGGGAGTGGGGGTAGGACTTACCCACACCGAAAATTGGATGATAAAGAAGCTCAAGGAAGTGAGAGAAACGAGCGAATTGGAACTGGAGGAAGAAGAGCCAGAGCCTACTATAGGTCGGAATTTCAAAACGAAATTCGAAATACCCAATGAATACTTGGAGAACATCATGATAACAGATAGCGACTTCATCCTGTCAAACAGGACCAGCGCGATCTGCATCACGGCGGACATGAGTTTCAAATCAAGATTGGAAGCTGACTTCAAAAGAGAGTACCAGAATGTAGAGTTTCTGTTCAGACAGAGACCAGGACTGGGAGGGATGGCAGCGCTTCCACCGTCAGTGGCACAAGTCCCGGGCAAATATCTGTGCTTCCTAGTAACGAGGGTCAATGACAGAAACACAATCGATCCCGAACACGTGATATTGGCACTAACAAGATTACGAGACTTCATGATTGAAAGAGGGATAACAGAAGTCTCAATGCCGGTGTATGACCCGAACAGGGGCAAACTGAGCCCGAGGGAATTGTACGCTATCCTACATGTGGTCTTTGCAGAAACTGAGATAATGGTGTATCTTCATAAGAAGTACTACTTGAGCATCGCCTGAGTCGGGTACATGGGGGTATCGAGTCGGGTGTGAGGGAGGAGTCTTGAGTTAGGTACTGGGGTGCGGCGCAGGTAAAGGGATTTTAAAGATATGATTGGCATGACAATTAAATTTTAAAACGAGTTAACGGTGCTAAAACATAAAATGAATCTGCATGCTTTTAAGGGAATTCCAATTGAATTGTTTTAAGTGATGTGAAAATGATAAGATTTTAACCATACTGGTAAAAGGGGGGTCTCTAGGTTAGGAACATGACATGTCAAGTTTCAATATGCTTTCTGTTTTCAGATCAAGTTTGAAAAACAAAGTTGAAAATCCAACTATACTCCAGCGAGAAACAGAGAGAGAAATCTTGATTGAACTCGCGATAATCGGCACTTGCAGCAAATATTTGCAAGGGAACATTTCGAGAGAATTCTTGAGTTGGGTAATACTTGAGTCGGTAAGGTAATTCTTGAGCTGGTAAGGTAATTCTTGAGCTGGTCAACACATACCTGTATACATCCCGAAGTCACGAAGAATGGCAGACCGATTATGGAAATCCGTGCCCGTGGCCCTGAGGAAGCCCACTCTTGATGAGCTGTACAGGCGCCTGAGGGACTTGGACTACACCCAAATAGACGAGAGAATGGCGGTGATGCTGAATGCCATCCTCCAGTTGGAGGACCAGGGTGAGTGCAGGGAGTCTGCAACGGAGGCTGTCTTGATGATCGGCTACACCACCGAGGGAATATCGAACCAAGAACAGACCAGATGGTTGTCTTGGAATGTGGATGGAGGAGTAAGGGGTTTTGACTTGGCAAGGAATCCTGGCCTGAATAACAATACCGAATATGGCGCAGGGGAATTCCCACTACCGACTAGGCCAACAGTGAGGTCCACAAGCCAGAGCTCGAGTAGGGTGCCATCGATGTCACGAATGCAACAGACGATCGAGGCATATCCGGATCTAGGTGTTCTAAAGAAAGAGCTCGAGAAGACGCAGAAGGAAAGGAATAAGGCGAACCTCGATCGGGATCAGGCAAATCTGGATCGGGAGAAGGTTCAGCTGGAAAGGGACCAGGCGGTCAACGAGCGAGACCAGGCTCTGAGGTTGCTTGAGATACAAAAAGCTGAACATCAACAGGAGTTAAGGGTGCGGGAGAACGCCGCAAATCGTGATCAACTGAGGTCGGAATTAGACAGAATAGAACAACGACAACGCGAGCTTGATGCACAGAAGGGAGCCAGGCCGAAGGAGCGAGTGGTCACCAGCTCGAGGCCAGAGTCACGTATGGAGGTGGATGAGGCCCCCAGAGCAAGAGCACGGTTCAACCTTGACCGCGAGGCCCGTGAACACATGAGTGAAGGGTTGGAGGTTTGGATACCGAATGACGCAACGTCTTCCTTGCGTAGCCTAGAGACGCAACCCATACGCCCACTGATGGATGTGGAGCTGTCGGGATATACCCCAACCTCGACCTCGAGTGACAGTCAGGTGAGCGGCGGCTCATCGCGTCTGAGAGAACTGGGCGAGAGATTGCAGCAAAAGAGTCGTGAGAGTTCGGCAAGACCGGAGCTTCCCCCGACGTGGAGGGAACAGCCGGTTAGGAGTGTCGTGATCTTGAGTTATAAGAAGAATACAGAGGGGAGGTACCACAGGCACAATCGGCTGGACTGGAGTACGGAGCAGAAAGCTAGGAGAGACTGCTTTCATGATGCGGCCTGGGTGCAGTACTTGGCGCCACCCCGGGTACCAGAAGGTGCGGTTCATCTAATCGTAGGGGACAGCCTGGTGCGGGTGTTGACCCGGATCCGATCGCACTGGCAGACGGGAATCTTGAGTTTCGCTGGAGCTGCCACGCCACAGATGTTAGCAACGCTTGACATGCTGGGGATGACCAAAGTATACACGGTGACCCTGATGATCGGGACCAACGATGTATCAAGGGGTGAAGCGAGGAAAATAACAAGGCTGCACGATAAGGTGAGCTGCCTTCTTGAGGAACTGAGGATTCAGATGGACCCCATCCTGTTGACGATATGTACTGTCCCCTACAACATGATGTTTGATCAGCACGCCTTGGAGATGAACGAGAAGGTGCGGAACCTAAACAAGGGGATAAGAGACATCCACCGGAAGAGTGTGCTCCCTGTCAGACTGTTGGACGTGGCAGAGCGCATGGAGAAAGAGGGATTCCCTGAAGACACCTCCAGTGATGGAATCCATTTTGATAGACCGAGGGGAGCAGAGTGGCTAAACGACGTCTTCCAAGAACACATAAATGCGCTGGAGGCGGATCTGCTAGAGACAGCCCAATTCACTTTAGGACCACCTCCGAACCCACCATTCCTTGCCTCAAGGGCCTTGTCTGGTCGCTTGGGACCGAGAGTTGACACTAGAGACAGTTCAAGGAGCAGCCAGACCAGGTTGCAGAGTGCCACGCCAATGGAGTCTGAGGAGGTGACGTCATCAACACCTCCAAGCTCGGCGATATCCTCAGTGGTAGTGGCAGAGAGCAAACGGGAAAATAAGTCTATGGAGACCGCTCGCTTGAGATATCCTGAGAAGGTGAAAGAGCTGGATCTAGAGAGTTTGGAATGCAGGCAAGAATTGGCGGAAACCCTGGGGATCGAACGAGTATCACACGAGGATTTGAATAGGCATCATTGCGTGGACTGGTTGAAAGCTCATGAGTCGCACTTCTCGAGAGCGAAGTTGATGGAGACCACAGACCTGACGGGAATTCCCACAAAAACGATCATGGGACCCATTAACTACAGACCTCTCAAGCTGCTGGGGAGTCCGGGACTTATAGCACAACCTCCCAAGCACCGAACTAGCATCGCCAGGATCAGGTTGGCAACCCCGGCACAGTTGAAGGTGGTAGACAAGCTACTCAATCCGGGAGGAACGGGATTGCCAGATGCCGCTTACGAAGGCTCGAAATTGGCGGAAGATCCCAGGTACGGGAAGCCCTGTGGGAGTACCCAGCTGGCCAAAACCCTGGCAGTGTATGATAGAGCAGACCCAGCTGCTGCGAGAGTAGTCATTGTGGCGGGATCAGACTTCGAAGGAACGTCTCCCAAGTTGTTCTGGCCGGAGACTTTGATATACTCTTTGCCAGGAGCTGAATTAAATCAGATGTTAACTCTGGTAGTGGCAATAAAGTCGGAGATGCCCTGTGAACCTGAGCTGCTGTTGTTTGCAGGGATGAATGATCACCTGCACGCGATGGGACTTCTTGAGCAACTAAAGGGCGATGAAATTCCGACATCGAGGAAGATATGGGAAGCCATTCAAGCGTTGTTTGCGGCGATGAATGAAGTGCAAGAGAATGTTGTCTCGAGATTCGGGTCCAAGACGAAGGTGGTGTTTACCACATCCCCTGGATACGCGAATATGCCACCCGCCCTACAGTTCGTGTACGCGGTCTTGATCCTGATAGCAGAAGGGAGTGAATGGCGGATTCTAATGGCAGCCCCCAATCGGGAGTTGGAGCCATCGAACCTGAGGCTTCGCAAGTCAGAATTGGCGGCGGCATGGGCGGACATATCTCATGCACTGAGGGGCTTTTATGGACTAGCCGACATCCTGATCGTATTAGACGAGGTGCTCTTGCTAGAGATATCGAACTTTGCCAGGCAACTCAAGTTCAGCCCAGTTATCGGGGACGATCACACGGCGATAAGCAAATTAACAGCCAGCCTGTGGTTTCGGAGTATGGATGTGAAGATCACAAACTCCACCAGCAAGTCTAGAGGTCCCAGTAACGAGAGAAGAAATGTGGCCGAGACGGAAAAGCAATTAGGATCGTTGAAATATCGTTTGACTCAAGAGAATGGCTGGTGGCCATTTTTGACACCAAGGCTGGAGAACGCCACGAATAAGACAAGGGAGGAAGCACCACTCCTCGTGAAACAAGTCTGGAGTTTTCTAGAGAAGCAACTGGAGCTGGCCGAAGTAAGAGACATGACGGTGGCTAGATTTGTCTCGGCCGCCAATGAAGTGACGATTGGAGGGTTCTGGAGAGAGCACGCCAAAGGCGAATTGAAGACTAGGAGGGATTACGAAATTCTCAAGTTCTTGAGTCCTTGCTGGGAGAGGGAATTCTTGGCAGGAATATTCGGCACCACGGCGACTATCTTTGGAGCCTTCGTGCAGGAGATACTGGGCATGCCCATCAGCCTGCTCTTGGCCCTGTATTTGGTCTACCCCAGATACTTGTTCAACATGGGCCCAGCATACATGTTTAGTCGGGGAGTAGAGACACTTCGAGTTGATGGGTACCTGGCACTAGTACTCTTGACCCATGGGGAATTGGTGTCGTTTCATCGATTAATGGAATATGGAGAGCCTCTGTCTATGGGGAGAGTCCACACGAGCATTGAAACCAGCTCCTACAAGTGTGCCGCAGGGTTGAAGACGTTGCTAGTACAATACCTCATGATGCAAAATCGGCACATGACGGGTGAAGATGAGAATCCAACTTCGAGAGAAGAATGGAAGAAGACGAACAGAGGGATGCCTCTGCTGACGGACCTATGCCTGGCTATGAGGTCGGACCCAATGGGGATAATCCGGGGCCTAGAGGAGGTGGTGACCTGCATTTATGGTCCAGCAGTGACGTACGCGTTCCCAGACCCCCTGGTGACAACGTATCGTCACTCTGTAACGCACTTGAGCCTTATCAGTATACTGGATGGGACGGCGTTAAATTGGTGTCAGCAGGAAGTGCTCAGAGGGCGAATGAGCAACACGGTACTCTTTGGAAAGGTGAAAGATGCCGAGCTAATAGTGTACAACTTCAGGGGGCAAATGCAATGTAGAATGGGAGGCAAGCGAGAGGGTCCCATCGAAATGTATCCCAAATTCTGGAACTTGAACCCATTGACGGCGGACGGACGAGAAATCTTGAGAATTCCTGCCTGGAAGGAGTGCTTCGCACTGGTGAAGAGGGAGCTGGAGACCATAATGGAGAAAGAAATCCTCCCAGCCACCATGCCTGAGTTCCCAATAGTCAGGAGGATGACCTTAGGAATGAATAGTCCCTTGGTAGTTCCCTCCATAATGGCGAGGATGACGACGGAGGAAATGCAGAAGGATTTCACTGATGGCTGGGACCCCCTGTTCATTGGCTACACGGCGGCGGTCTACTTCCATACCAGCGAGATGAAGGTAAATTCGTGGACGACGCAAGCGAAAAAGAGTAGAGGTTCGCAGCCCCCAGGGTATGAGGTGCGGAAGGTCTTGAGAACTCTAGAGAAGGAGGGACTTGAGAACATGTTACCCATATGGGATGATGGCAGGATGATCGTGATGGAGGGGCATGTCGCACTGGTGGACGACATGAAATTTGCCACGAGAAAATATAAGGCGCCCTATGGCTTGGAACAGGTGGAAATAAGACAGGAAGGAACAGAACTAGATGCAGCAGGTCAACTGCATGTAGCACTGACGGAATACAAAAAGCTGGATCCTACGACACCATCACCACTGTCCGTGGACACGCCTGGAGACAAGAGGAGCGGACCCGTCGAGGACCGATTTAAGAAAATTCTCGAGAGAAGGAGACAAGAGTCAGAAGAAGAGAGTATGGATGAAACTCTCAGTGAAGCCGGTGAAGACATGGAAGTGGGGAATACGCCTGAACCAGGGCCATCAGGGGAGGAGCTCACCACTCAAGAGCTGTTGAAAGACTTGAGCGAGGAGAATTGGGCAGATACTGCCACACCACCCCTGATTCCGTCTCCCCGGAAGGATCTGGAATTGCCATTGGCAAGTGAGACCTTCAATATGGGGATGATACTCTTGAGCTCGGAGGAAAGGGAAAAGAACACTTTCGAAGGGAACAGGGACATATTCCTGGGATCACTGAAGGACGATGCTTGGCAGGAGTTCCTGGAAGAATTCAATCAAGAAGTGGGCAGCGAGACGACGCTGGACAAATTCAAGGAGGAACTGTGGGACACAGTCGTAAGATTTGGAGAACCGCTTCTGATAGGAACGGGCCTGGATGAGAAGGCGAGAAAAGAGCTACTGAGCAAGCTGGTAGAGCTGAGGAATTCACGATCTAAGACTAGAGAAGAAAAATGTGAGGACAGCTCTACTCGGAGACAAAAAACTGTAGATAAAATGGTTGATAAGGTTGGGACTAGTAATATGATTAAAAGTACTAATATCCTTAAGGCTCGAGCAGGGGGGAGGCAAGAGTTGGAAGGAGTGGATGGAGAGGTCGAATCAGTGATGGTAGCCACAACACCCTCAAGTAGAGATGTGAAGACTCGCAAGAGGAAGAGAGAAGTGGAAGGATTGGGTAGTCCTTCAGTGGATGCTGTTTCGGAAGGAAACTTGAGAGAGACGGCGCCCATGGTTTTGGCTAGATGCAAGACGGCGGCATACAAGAGCAGCTCGGAACTCAGAAGACCACTTGAAGTAGAGAGGGAAATAGAGGTTTCCACCAGTTCGACATCGGAGGAAGACTTCAAGCCTCAGAAGATAAACGTGAAGAGAGGTTCAACGAACGCACAGACATGGGAAGTAGATGTCGGCAAAGAATGGATCTCGAAGGCACACCAGGCCACGGGCAAGCGAGTGACAAGTGATCCATTGGAAAGGAACAAGACGAGGAACACCTCCCGGACGTGGTGGGTGGCCCTTGAAACATTGAAAGAAATGGAGGACTGCTGGAAGAAGTTGGACAGTGGAGTAGCTCGCAAGCGACGTAATTGGGCCACCCAGCAAAAGGCCGAGGTTAATAGAATAGAAATGGCAAGTCATCTGAAGAGGTCCTGGCAGAGTTTGTTGAAGGATCATTTTGAAGAAGCAATGAGGACACCCTCATCAGCACCACCATTAATGGCGAATCCCTTCGTTAGAACTGCAGGACAATTAATGTTCACCTGGAGTCTGGTGGGGATAGAGCTGGAAACACTGACCTCGTATGACAGGCTGAAGTTGGGAAGCAAGAAACTAGATGTGTATCAGGCACTGATGCAACACGTAGCCAGGGACAACTCAGGCTTGAGCCTGGCCAGAAGAAAGGATGCCACGTGTTTCTTGAGATGGATAATGTCGATGATGTCTGATAGCACCATCCTGGCATGCCAACAGAGAACAAGCGCAAGCAAAACCATGGAAAAAAGAGTCTCAACGGTCATCTTGAACGTGTATCAGAGCACAGGAATAGAAAAGGAAGAGGGTTCCAGACTATCCCTAGAGAACCATAGGAAGCTAGACGAGGTACGGAGGTTTTATAATAAGAAGTTCGAAGAAGAACATGATGTTCACCGTAACCTGGCCTCGTCAGAGCAGTACTCGAGAATCAGCGAGAAGGGGGAATACCAATATGTGTCTGGAGTGATGGGAATGGCCTACAACCCCTTCTTAGACTCGGAAGCTGGAGGCGCCCACAGGAACCATGAGGTAGCGGAGCTACTGAAGTTTTGGACAGAAAGAATAATGGAAATAGACGCGGTGGAAAAAGAGGGGCCGAGCCTGGGCCTGATTCTTGAGAAAACACCAGAGGTGGTGAGCATACCACGTTCAGACAAGAGAGTTGAAGTGAACATGGGCGATGGAAATGGCTTGTTAACCACGAACTTGGGAGTGGTATGGAAACTATTAAGACCCTCCTGGTGTCCACATCCCCACGCGAGTCTGATTGAGGAAACCACCGAGCGAGTGAGGTTAGCACCAACAGAAGATGAAGATCTGGCAAAGTTGAGTGTGCTGCATAAGCTAATTTCACCTCAGATGCAAGAGCCAGGCGAAAAGACTAGTAATCCCGGGTCAGCAAAGAAATTGGAGCCGGGTAGCTGTCTGGATTCGACGTGTGGAAACGGAGAGCACACCTGCGATGGACGGTCATGCGTTAGAATACTGTCATTTCAAAAAGAAGACCTGGTCACTTGGTTCGAAGATATAACAGAAAGGGAGAAAAGTGAAGTGCAAATAGTAGCGGAGTGTTACGCGAGAACCACGGTGAATATAGCGACAGCTCTCGGATTCTTCTCGAGAATGTGTAGTCTGCAGTCACTGGAAAGACTAGAATCTGAACATCATTTAGTGACGGCGTTGAGCGTAGAATCATGGCCCGGGGTGTTGCAGGTGACTCAAAAACACATCCGGAGCTGGAAGGTTGGTCTCGAGGCGGAAATGGGATTTCCCATGAGCGAAGCTTATGGCTTGCCATTGAACGCGAAATCGCTGATAGGGTCAATGATGGCCAACTTGTGCGGAAGTCACTACCCACTGCACATGGTGATGTTGGAAGCATCCAGCCAGAGAGTACTGGTGGACAAGGCCTTCTCAGTGCCCAAGTGCGTGAGGTTGGCTCGGACATCGCATCACTCGCACAAGTTGTTGAGAAAAATCAGAGGGACAGTACCAAAAGAATTGAGAGATGACTTGAGTGAAATCTGGGGAGAAGAACTTTTGAAGTTGGAGAGAGAGAACACAAGCGATCACGAGAGACAAAACGTGATCGGAAAACATGTGGGAAGTGCTCCAAACCTGGAAGCTAACGACACGATGCATGAGAAAATGATGGAGCTTGAGCCTCTCTTGGAAGCCTCGGGGGAGCGTAACCTCAGGAGCATTGAAATCACCCATGGAGAATGCCCATGCCACTGTTTAGCGCAAACGGTGTGGTATCCAGATCACAAGAACCTTTGCCTGGTGTGGGATATGGAAGAAATCCGGTCGATCGGACTACCGGATCACCGACAGAAGGTGACGATCTTGGTAGTGAGTACGATCTTGGCTCTGAGATGGATAGAAGAGAATATAACGAAGTATCGGGAAGCGGGGACGCCAACGGCAGAGTCAATATACGCGATAGACTACAGTAGGAGACTCGAGTTGTTTGAGACTGCGTGCAAGGTATTCGCCATACCAACGGAAGTCAGACATGTCTGGAGCCATTTGAGGTACTTCCCATGGTTTCGGGCAACGCTGACGTCCTGGTTGTACATGACAACGAAAGACCACATGAGAAAACATCAAAAGGAGTATCGACAGTTCCAGGCCGAGATTGGGCCGGAAGATTTCAAGAGACCCCTGTTAACCCATCGTAATGCAATCACGACAGGATGGAAGAGAGTGGGTAAAATGTCTAGAGACAATACCAAGGCGAGGGAATCGATACTAGAGGAGGACCTGGCGAAGAACGTGAGCTTGAGCCTGCACAACTCCTTTTGTTTGAACCGGGAATCTAGGGTGAAGGCACTACCCAACCAAGCAAAGAGGTTGCAAGAGCAAAGAGAATGGATGCGATCCTACGAGCAGCTGAAGGCTTGGGAGGAGATTGTGATTAGCTCCGATGATGAAGAGGAACTGTTGAGACAGTTTGCCGTATCTAGTACTTCAGGGTGCAGTACCTCCAAGGCGAAGAGTGCGAGATGAGCAGGTGGCTCGAATGGATCTTGAGTCTTGAGAGGGAAAGGGGGGCTTGAGCGTGGATCCGGGTGAAACTTGGATTCACGAAAAAGAAGTTTTAACAAAGCAAATATTGTTATTAATATACTATATTTATTATATAAATCAAAATGCTGCATGACAATTTCCTGATTGAATGGGACAAAAGAAATTTTAAATGATTGGCTTGGAAAGCAAGAATTCAAGGGTGCAGGTGTGGGCAGATTTTGATTGCTGTTTAGCGATAGTGTGAAAATTTTAAATG
This sequence comes from Symsagittifera roscoffensis, assembly GCF_963678635.1. Lineage (NCBI taxonomy): Eukaryota > Metazoa > Xenacoelomorpha > Acoela > Convolutidae > Symsagittifera > Symsagittifera roscoffensis. Next base: position 446 of record NW_026971221.1, on the reverse strand, counting down.
GCTGTGAATTTTGGGGTGTAGATAAGCTTAAGTCTGCTGCAAACTTCTGTAAATGACCACTGGCACTGTATCTTGAGTAACACTCGGTTTTCTGGGACTCACTGGCAGAAGACAGCACGCGATGAGGACATCGATCTCGAGTCCGGGGAGTATGTGCCAGTCGGTCATATTCGGAAGTTTGACCTTGAGAGAAGAAAAAAACACTTGATTTTGGAGTGAAATTTAGTTTTTCAAAATTTCGAATGGAACCTGTCATGCACGATTTTCTCTAGATAACTGAAAATCAGAAAAAGAGAAGTCAGAACGTTCGAGTGAAAAACGCGGGAAAGTTGCAAGAAAAATCGGTAGGAAATTGCTATTCGCAATTTCCATCATAGTGAACAAGAGTAGAGCTGTCCCATCTGAAATAGAGGACAGAGTATTCCCGAGAGAACAATTATTTGAGC
>NW_026971220.1:0-20310 GCF_963678635.1 Symsagittifera roscoffensis | reverse complement strand
GTTGAAGATATCAGGAATATGTAGAGGGAAGCTCAATTGCAATTTACCTGGGTATGCTTTGGCAGGCGCTGCATGTTCTTCACACATGGGAGCATGGGGATAGGGCAACAGGAAGTTCAAGTTCGCATACACCACAATTGGAAGAGGCCTTGTGTTTTAATTAAGAGTTTGACACCGCTTTGGTATACTTTTTACGGATAATTGTTGCATATTTTTTGGGCAATAAGGCTAACAGATGAGTAATACCAACTGAATGTATTTATTGACAAAAAAAGTTTTTTGTTTATTACGAATTTGGAGAGCTGTTTAAGTTCAATGCGTAATTTCTTACAGTAAACAATGTCTGACAGAATCAGTGAATCTTGATAGTGTCATTTATGATCATATTGCGATCAAGGTATTCTGCTCAGTTTGTATAGAGGTACAGCCATTGCTTCACCAGCTGGTAACTTGAATCAGTTGAGTTCAAAACCAGTCTAAAAATTGAAGCTTTATCCAAAAAATGAGCTTTTTCAGCGGAAGCAAAATTTTTGTATAAATTGTCACGAGAGAAGAGTTTTGGGTGAAATAAAAATGGGGAAAATCATGAAAGCGGGCCTAATTTATGGCGTCTTATGGCGCTCTCTCAAGTGACGTTTTTGTAAAAGAATTCCTCATTTTTAATTCTGTTCGTGTAATGACTTTACTTAGAAACATTTTATTATTATTCCAAAAATAGGAGAGTAGGATAGGGGTGTTAAGGGTGGTCCTGCTTTGAGCAGGCGGGGGGCTAATAAAAAAAGAGGGGTGTCAAGAGTGGCAAGCCTAGCTTGGTCTCTGTAGAAGAAGGGCTTGTTCTGAGTCATGTGTGGCTGGTGCACTAGTCTGATGATGCTCTCATCCACCAGCTGACTGTGCTCCTCCTCTGTCATGGTGTCTATCGGGCCAATCAGGTCTTTCATCAGCAAGTACGGAGTACACAGAGACAACACGTTGTTCTAAACACACACAAGGCTCTGTTTTCGAGTTGCCGACTCTTTTTTTTTAAATTGAAATATAAGGTTATATATAAATTGTTCATACGATAATTTGCATGTTAGACTTGTTGCTCAAATCTGTTATCTTGTTGCACGTTTTATTGCAGCTAGGAAATCAAAAAATCACTTGAGGCGATAAATCTAAAACTTAAAAGTCAAAGGTGTGGTTGGGCTGATATCCTAATAGCCGAATACTCTTATCTTGCGGGTGTGTGTGTGTGTGGGGGGGGGGGGGGAGGGGGGTGGTGTGTGAGTGTATCTTGCCTGTATGATGGAGATGGACACGTGCATGTCTCCGTTCTTGTGTGGGGGGGCCACGTGGGGGATGAAGAGGTAGCCGCTGTTCGTCTCCCCACACAGGAACTCCACTTTGCTCCCCGGCACTGTGTCCTCTCGAGCCACAAATGAACGCACCAGCGCCTTCTGGCCTACATGGACGACAAAACATACAAGGACTCCTCGTTGCTACTTTTTTTGGTTTTCTAATTAGTTTTTTTTAATTGCGAGAAAGACTAAAAGTAAGCTGAAAACATGTTATAAGTAAACAATCTCCCCCCTAATTCACTTTAAGAGAGAGATTGCTTGGTTAAAAGTAATATTGTTCATCCTATCAGATTTGAGCATTGAACATGCAAGCCTGACATTTAATTTTAGGGGGAGATTGTTCACATAGGTCCATTAGTATAGTAATGGCTAATACAGAATAACAAAATTGAATAACGAAACCGAAAACAGTGCTAGAATTCACAAAAAACTTGCTGGAACCTAGGTGACAAAAGAGTTGAATTAATCAATTCTTTGAATAACAAAAAAAGCCCAGTATTTTTTTGTTACACAAAAAAATACTGGGCTTTTTTTGTTATTCAAAGAATTTATTAATTCAACTCTTTTCCACCTCTACACAATGTCACAATAATAAAACATTCTGTTGGCTTAATGCGTAATTTTGAAGGGAGTTTGAAGAATATATGGTTTTAAAATATTAGGTTGTTCACAATGCAATTTTTTATTGCGTTCATTGCCACATTAAAATACTTTTTAAGACCTAAAATTCATTTGTTGAGGGATTCAAATCCGTCATTTTTAACTTACAATGAACAAATTAAAGACACTTATATAGGCCGTTTTTTAACTGTGAAAAAGTCCCAAACTTGTACTCGCTCAAAATTGATTTTTAATAATAATAATAATAATAATAAAAGAATTTACAAAAATCTGAGGGGCTTCAAAAGCCCGTATAAACAAAAAAAGAACGAGTAAGTTAAATAGTTCAGATAAGTGAAGTCTATGTTTCTACAGTTCGAACATTTACAAGCTACGATCCAGTTGCATGGTCTGTCTTCTTCGTAGAAAGCAATAAAGTAGTTGAAGAAAAAGTTTGAAAGTCTCTGCTTCAGTCCTCGCGTTTCAAAAAACTGCAGACTTTCAGGAAGCATGTTTACCAATTTCGGCGTGCGATACCAAAAATTTGCTTCTGATCCCATGTGTTGTGGAAACTTGAAACAGACTCTCTCGGAACCACGGGTGGATAGCTGGTTTGCATACGTTATAAATATCGAACAATCGTAATCAAATTTACCATTAAGAATATTTGATAGCAGGAGAATATCGTGCATTTGAATGTAAAGAGTTATTGGTAGAAGATTCAGTTTTATCAATCTTTCTTTGTAACCCATCGAGCTACCTGCTATCCATCTTGTGCAGCGTCGCTGCACAGGTTCAAACAACTTCATATCTGTTTTTATGAGGTACCATACTTGTGAAGCGTAGGTAAGGATCGGGATAACCATTGTTTGCATTGCTTTCAGTTTGGATTCGAGAGGAAGTTCATTTGCGCATGATCTCATGATCATAAAAAACGCCCTGTTTGCTTTAAGGCATCTTTCTCTGATGTGTTCTGTCCAGGAAAGTCTTTCTGTGATAATAATGCCAAGGGATTTTTCACTGTCATTCGAGGAAATGTTAAAATCTGCAATCTTTATGTTCAGCGGCCTTCCTTTAAATGTGATAGCATAGCACTTGGTGGAGCTGAATTTCATGCTGTTTGAGACTGCCCAATCGTGAAGATTTTCCAAGTCCAGTTGGATATCTGTAGCGCTTGAGTTTATGTAGCTTATTTCAACGTCGTCAGCGAACAGTGATGTGAAACCATTTTCCACTGACGCAGGGATATCGTTAATGAAGATTATAAACAGCAGTGGGCCTAGCATGGAACCTTGGGGTACCCCACTCGTTACTTCTAACACCGTCCACCACAACAAATTGTTTTCTGTTCGAAAGATAGCTTTGTATCACTGAGAAGAGCTTGCCTCGTATCTCCAATTTCCACAATTTAGCTAGTAACACGTGATGATTTACTTTATCGAATGCGTTCTCGAAGTCGAGGAACAACGCATGGACACTATCATTATTTTTTACTCTCATACTCCTGTAGATATCGTCGAGGACACTTAGCATTTGAAGTACAGCGCTTCTTTTCTTTCTGAAGCCAAATTGTGCATTTGTTAGGAGTGGTTCTACATGCTGGTAAATAGCATCGAACAAAGGTTTCTCGAAAACCTTCTATATTATGTCCAAAATTGTAACGGCCTGTAGTTTTCTACAGCAGCTTTTTTGCCCTTTTTTGAATAGGGGACACTCTGCCTACTTTCCAACTTGTCGGGAAGACTCCTAGCCTTTTGCAGTTAGTGAATAATTCACTGATTGATTTCGCAATTGTGCTTTCGGTTTGTTTGAATAGCAATGGTGGTAATCCATCTGGTCCTTTAGCTTTATTTATATCTAAATTGCACAATATTTTTCTGATATTGCTTTCGGAAACGTCGAACTCGGTTGCTACCCGCTCACATTTTGACCCTGAAAGTGTAAAAGAACTCATATCTTTCTGTGAGAATGTGGACTGGAAAAACGAATTGAATAATTTTGCTTTGTTTGTAGGACTTGTCGCTTCTATATTTTTCCATCGTACAATTGGTGGAACTTGAGATGGTCTTCTCACTGCTCTCAAATAGCGATAGAAATTTGAAAATGTTTTTGTTTCTTGTAATTTGCTTTCGTGTACAACTTGATCTTCGTTTAGTTTACTAGACAGCTCACGTTCTAGTACCGCAACTTTCGTTAGTTTGTGTTCTCGTGATGTGTGTAATCTTTTGATCATGTTTGAAGTTTCGGGTTTTACCCATGGCGGAAGGTTCTGGCGATGTTTTGTTTTCATCGGAATCACTTTTGAAGCTAATGAATGTAACCATTCGTACCAGGAGTTCAGAAACACGTCAATTTTGCTGTAACAGACAGGCCTGAAAGGATTTCTTAAGATAGCGTGATTTAATAGTTTTAACTTTTCAGAGGAGTAGTTGAACGTTCGTGATGAACGTTTCTGATGATTTTCCACAATTGCTTGCACAGTGACTGAGTAAGGGAAGTGATCGGAACAAGGTGTTCCTTGTTTGCTGTAGTTTTGATGAAGCTGAAGATTGACATTTACATTAATGATTGAATCAGTTTTGGAAAAACAACATCTAAAGACTTGCCATCATTTTCATTGTTTCTCAGCTTCTGATGTAACATTATTGATCAAACACTGCTATGCATTGATTCTCGTATGGTGAGGATGAGTTCATGACGTCCCAGTCAGTGTTTCCAAAATTAATATCGCCCAGAATGTACATTTCTTTGTACTTGTGAAATAAGTAGTGATCATTTAATGACTTTAGCAGGGCTGCCCATTTTTCTATAGGCCATAGATGGGGACTTTTTTCTGGTGGGTTGTAGACTACACAGAACAAATACTTGGTTTGGGATAGGGTACAAATCGCAGCTGCCACATCTGTGGGGTTGTCTGGCAGTAGAATTTCTTCGTAGGCAATATTATTTTTTATACCAAGTATTACTCCTCCGTGTTTGGTCATTCCTTTTTTGGTTGTCTGTCTGTCTTTTCTGATCAAGTTGTTTGAGTTTAAGAATAGTCCTGCATTTGGAAAGTCTTGGGTTAACCAAGTTTCAGTAATGCAAATTATGCTGTAATAGTCATGTAAAGTTAACGTATTCGAAAAATTGATTTTTCGCGATAAGGGAAGCAAATTGTGCTCTATAATAAAGGAAGTGCAATGGAAGCGAAAAAAATTTGATGACCTTTAGTTTGAAAGTGGTTTCTAATTTTCAGAATTTCTATCAGAATAATAAAGTTTCCCATTAATTGGGTCAGTTATCTAATATAAAAGATTCTTGATACTTGAAGACTTCAACGTGGTACTTTTTTTCCCGAAATCCGTTAGTTGAAAATTGGCTTCTTTTCCAGTCCCTTATTTGATTTTTTTTTCTAAAACTTAATTTATGAAAGCCTATGAATCGTTTTTGAGATTCTAAACTAATAAAACGTGTCAGCGTGAACAAGTGAACAATTTTTGTACATGGTAATTTCCGCATGTACAATTTTTCAAGAACTTTATTTCGCAATCTTAAGGGGTGGGAAACTGGAAAAGCACCGAAAATTGCTGAATTAATCAATCATTTCTTTTCGTTTTCTTGAGGTGGTTTGCTTTTTTCCAGCTCTTTTGGTTATGATTTTGGATTACCATGAATCCATTAGTTTCGAGAGTTTTTTTGAATGCTTCCAAGTTATATCCTTGGTTGACGGGCTCTTGTTCAAGGTGAAAAGCGAAAAGAGAAAAGAGCCGGTTAACGAGCGAGAAGATGCTTGGGTAAAGATTGTAGATTTGGCAGAAGTAGTGGGTAGAGCTAACTGAGGGTGTCTCGATAGTAGCTGAGAAGGCTAAATGTGTCTCTCTGATTAGTGCGAAAGCTAAGAAGAATTTCGCATCGCATTTCAGTTGTTTTACATGCTGTTAATTAAAATTTATTGACTATTCTCAATTTTCCCCGACATCTCAAAGTTCCTATGTTCAAAATTATTTGTGATATTATGACTTAATGCGTTCGAACGTGTGAAGATCAAATCTTTTAACAATAATTAGTTAGTTTGTCAAGCTAAATTTTATTGCCTCATGAAAATGTTTAAAAAGTTTTTCAACTTGCAATCTGAACAAGAAGGAAAATGTAAAAAAGCCAATCGATTTTTTATCAGTGTCTTTATAGTTATACCCCTAAATGATAAAAAATAGTTGTTCAAATCTGTCAAGCAGTCTTTTCCAGTTTTCCACACCCATTGTAATATTAAAACACTAGGCTCTCAAATTCAATTAATTTTTAATCATAAATTGTCCTTCGAGGCTGCATGTTTTTCATTTGAAATTCGAAATTCTGTTTCCTTGCGGTCACTGTCTAATCTGGCAGGGTTTTTTATCTTACTTTTTAAGAAAGGGTTTGTTCCAATTTACTTAAACTGAAACTTCACAAATTTGTAAATTTACCATGTCTGGTTTTGAGTTTTTTTTTCCGTTTTTTGTTTTTAGTTTTCAAATATTCAAACTGTTTCTGTTTTTGGTATATCGATTTAGTCACTTTTTTGCTTAATTTAGAGGACAGACAAATATCCGTTTTGGATTATGTGTTTCAGTTTGGATGGGTCGTTAAAACTTTTGAATTTTTAGTAATTTTTTAAGACAACAGTTTTGTTTTCGGCTCAACAGGTTTCGACGCTAAGTTTGTCGCCTTTGTTGACGCTTGGTCCCCATTTTTAACGGCTGTTTATGAACTTCACCCGTTACAATTATGAAGTTTTAGTAGCTGTAAATTTCAACGTTTGTCAAGTTAATTTTCCAACGTAGTTTTTTTATAAATTTTTTTGGCTCTGTCTTTTTTTTCATTCGTTGCTTTGTAGCGCAATGTTTTTTTTTCATCACAAGTGTTGCGAAGCTCCGCTTCGCCTCTGTGAAATTTTTGTGCTGCTCGATAGAATGAGTTTACCTTCATTTCAACAAAGGGAATGAACTGTGCTCTTTTCCAGTCCCCCCTTTGATTTTTTTCTGAAATTTAAAATATGAAAGTCTTCTTAAAATGATTTTTTATGTTAAAAACTGCCTTAAAACGTGTCAGCGTGAACAGGTGAACAATTTTGCAGCATTTCATCTATGCAAATTGGCGTGTGAACTATTTTTGAACAGCTTTTTTTGTAATTTTACGAGGGGGATGGGAAACTGGAAAAGTCGATCATCACGGCCTATATAAGAGTCTTCACCATGTCCATCGACTCTTTACACGATCGAAGCGTACTGCGATAGTACGATTCAACTTTTTTTTCCAACTTAAGTCGCAAATTCACGAGTGTTAGTTCGTTCACTATGACTTAAAGTTTCATTGCATTTATAATGTTAAGATAGTTTTATGAAATTGAGTTCAAAGGCGGGGTCGTGAGGTGGAAAACAACCTAAGTTAACACATTTGATGCTTTTTAATTTATCAATTGAAATGAAAAAAGCTACTTGTTTCATAAAACAGAATAATAATTAAAATCCCATTTCAGATTATTTCCAACTCGATATTTTTCGCGAGATTTCTGAAATGCATAATTTTTAGGCAGTTTGCTTTAATACGTTCTAATTTATTACATGCAAAGTTAGTGTAGTTGCCTTTAGTTTTTTATATTCCAAACTATAACAGGCAAAGTTTGAGTTTTGTGCACTTTAAATCTCCTGAATCTTGCCACTTTCTCGCTCGTGTTTGCGAAGTTGCTGCTTCGCCTTTGTGTAAAAACATGCAATTGCATGAATTAAATGTTTTTTTTTCAGAAATTTGTTTTCCTTGACACGTTTTGTTAAGAGTCGATGAACGTAGTTTGGACTCTCATATAGGTCGCATCGTGATGATTTTTTCAGGAAAAGTCTTAAAATTTATTCAGGCTCTTATACACTTTTTCGCCGTTTGATTTCGTTTTACGTTCGTTCATTTGTTAGAAGGAAGGCAAACTCCACTATCAAACAGACAAGGATCGGATTTATCGAACAGGAAAAAACATGATTGACTTCTAGTTTCGAAAGTATTTTTAGTTTTCAGATATCCCAGCGAATAGAAAGTTTGCCTAATTATTCATTTTTCTAAAATTGGGTTAGTGTTGTCAAAAAATAGTCAATAAAAAATTGTTCTAGATTTCCATAGTTTTTGAAATTGCCATAGTTTTTTCGGCGTAAGGGAGAAAAGGCTAGGGGCTCTTTTCCAGTTTCCCCCGCCTTTCAAATTCACTTTGAAAAGTCTATTTAACGTTGTCATAATGCAATGAAATTTTGCGTGGTGAACAAATCGACAATTCTGAACAGATTTGTTCTTCATACTTTACAGCGTAACATCACGCATTTAGCCGTAATAACACGTAAAACAAACTTAAAACTCGTTATTTTGAAAGGGGGAACTGGAAAAGAGCCGGGCTAGGACCCCGCTCTTTAAAATGATTGTTTTTAAGGAGTGTTTTACGTGTTATTATGTCTAAATGCGCAATGCGACGATGTGAAATATGAAGAGCAAATTTGTTCAAGTTGTCAATTTGTTCACCATGCATAATTGCATTGCGTCATGACAATCTTAAAAAGGTTTTTCAAAATTGAAGTTGAAGGAGGGACTAGAAAAGAGCCAAGGGCTATTATGGGAAAGACTCGTTAAGTGTGTGTCTGACCTTGGTTGAATGAAACATGACATGACTGTGTTAAATGATACAAGACTGAGCACTTACACTCTTCTGTGACTGGGTATGAGGACATGCCGTGTTTGCTCTGTTTGAAGAAGGAGAAGAGCTGGTTGATGAGGAACATGCGGAACTCAGCCCCACTGCTGGTCGTCCGGTTGATCACCACGTACATCACCGACATTTTCTCCTTCTATTCTTGTCTTCCCTCTTATCCCTCTCTCAATCTTATTCTTATTCTTCCCAATCGATCTATTTTTTTTATTCTAACCCACGGTTTTTAACATTTTGAGACGTTTTTCCGTTTCAACTTGAGACTCAAATTTGGCTTTTCAGTACTAACCCTCTTTCATTCAAATTGGCTCTTTTTCAGTTCCCCCTTCGGTTTTTTTTCTGAAATTCATTCAATTAAAATCTATTTAAAATGACTTCATAATATAAACTGCAATAAAACATGTCAGTGTGAACAGGTGAACAAATTTTGGCTCTTTTCCAGTTCCCCCTTTCAAAATACCGAGTTTTATGTTTGTTTTACGTGTTATTACGGCTAAACGCGTGATGTTACGCTGTAAAGTATGAAGAACAAATCTGTTCACATTTGTCGATTTGTTCACCACGCCAAATTTCATTGCATTATGACAACGTTAAATAGACTTTTCAAAATTGAATTTGAAAGGGGGGACTGGAAAAGAGCCCAAATTTTTTCCAACGTTTCCTACATGCAAAATGCCGTGTGAACAATTTTTAAACATTTCCATTTTGTAGTTTAACGAAGGGGTGGGAAACTGGAAAAGAGCCTTTAAATTTTCTATTTGCATAGTTCGTATTTTTATTGCTTAAATTGTTATGACCTAAAGTATGAGCGGCAAATGTGTTCACATTAATTAGCGTGAACAGAAAAGAGTAATGGAAAAGAGGTCAAGTTTAAGAAATATGGCATAATGACGATGTACGTAATATCAAGAACTTTTAGTTGTTATGCATGTTCTATAAGACCACGAGGCTTTTTTCCTTTTCCCCCACCTCAAATAATCAGGTAATGTGAGGTTTTACAAGGTTAAGTATGAATAGCAAGTATGTTCATAATGGCCACCCCCTACCTCCCACCCTATGTCCCTCCATCCCTCCTCAACAAGGGAACGACCGCCTCACCAACCAAAGACCTCCATTGGTCTTATTTTAGCGATTTTTCAACTTTTTTTCAAAATTTTGACGCCGGCGCAGAAAATATTGTTAAAATAGAGTTTACAGTGTTCTAGGAGCGCTCGGAAAAAAAGATCGACAGAATTTTTGAAAATTCGTTCCTCCCTCAAGAAAACCCTAAATCAGCCCCTGGCCTAATTAGACTGCGTGCCAATTGGACAATGTGAACAAATTGTTCGTTCGAAGAAATTGAAGGTGGTTATAGGTAAGGAAAAAGAGCCAACCGCGTCACGAAATATTTGTAAGATGGCAAATTTTAGGACTCTGTTAAAAGTCAATTCTTTTGCCCATTCTGAAACAAGATTTGGGCTTTTTTCCACTCCCCCCCCCCCCCCCCCCCCCCCAATTTGAAATATTTTTATAACAATTTCATTGTGCAATGAAATTTGGCATTGTGACCAATGTTTAAATAGTTGTTCACATGAGAGGGGGGCGGGGTGGCAAATGTTTTTCAGTTGCCGTTTCGGTATTTAGGGTTTTGTAGTTTCTGAGAGATATGATAGGAAATAGTTGCTCCTTAATGTGGGTTGCTTGTACTTGGCTACTGGTCTTTCTCCGCTTCGAGTTGTTAGAAAATTTGTAAAATCTGGATAAATTCAAACTTGATTGCTGATTTCGAAATTTAAAAGTCAATCAAGACGCGCTCTGAAATGTGACCGATTACAATTTAAAGATAACAAAAAATGCACGTGCAAGTGTTTTTCCATGGCAATTGACTGATCATGATGTCATTGAATAGAATATGTGATGAAAGCTGTGGATTCTCATAATTGTGTTTCGACCATGCGCCGATTTCGACTCTTGGCTCATATGAAATGTGGAGGGGAAAGTGGAAAAGAGGGGGGCTCTTTTCCAGTTTACCACCCCCTCGTAAAATTACAAAACAAAGCTGTTCAAAAATTGTTCACACGGCAATTTGTATGTTAGAAATGTAGAATTTTGTTCACGCTGACGCTGACACGTTTTGATGCAATTGATATTTTAAATAAACTTTCATATTCAAAAAATCAAAGGGGGGGTACTGGAAAAGAACCGTAAGATCAAATATGTTTACAAGTCACTTGCTTTCGCAAATGAAATTATGAGATCAATTGAGCAATCTCTCCCCCCCCCCCCCCCCCCCCGTAATGACCAATTGAGCTATCTCCCCCCAGCAAAAAGGAATAAACTCTACAAAAAGACCAGCAAACGCAAGTAGATGGATGATGTGTTTATAGCACGAAATCAATTGACCGACTGAAGTTTATCTTACATGAGTATCGAGAAGAATTTTGAAAAAAAAATTTTTTTTTGCAAAATTTTGTTTAGGCGACCATAGCCTCATCGAAGAAAGCGATTTACCGGGGTTGGTGGCTCTTTTTCCTTTTCCCCCCACCTCACTCAAACATGAATTTTATGGTCTAACGAGTGGTTTTACAAGGTTAATTATGAAGATTAAATATGCTTGTTATGGCCTAATTAGTCTGCATGCCAATTTTCACGACAATCGGACAAAGTGAACGGAAACTTCAAATATGAAAATTTGCAGGTGGGGGAGGGGGAAAGGAAAAAGAGCCGGGTTGGTGCTCTAGCCTTGTATCTGAATAGCAAAAACGGTTCTCCGCAGCACCTTAATATTGTTCGCAAAAACTTTTTGTCATGTTAAGAAAGGAAAAGAGTAGCTTTTTATGGCTGTTTTATTGATTCTTTTTTCATTGAGGTTTGATATTGTAAATTTTGGCTCTCCACTGTCGTTGGAAAATATGTTTTATGATTTCATGTCATTCAAACTATTTTCAAGTGGTTATAAACCGTGTCAGGACATTTGTGTCCCAGACATTTATGTCCCGGCAAAAACAGTCCAAAATGCAAAAAGTGTCCAAGACATTTGGTTCCCAGACAAAATTGTCCCAAAATTGTCCAGAACATGACTCGTGCCTTAGCAATTTATTCCCAGGACAATCGCCTTTATTTTTGGGATGCTAGGTTGGGACTAGGGGCTGGCAAACCCTTTAGCTTTGCGTTTATGTGCCAACAGTTCAAAAAAAGCTGACAAAGCGATCAGGTCATAAGTTTAAGTTCGAGAATGATTCTAAAAATAATGACTTTAAGGCTTTTGGCATTGGTTAAACCTTTTTTTAATTTCTATACCGGCTGAAAATGTCTAGAAAATCAGGCCATATTAGTCAAAGGACGTCTAATTATTTGCGGGCTTTTGAAGTTCATTGAACTATTGCTTGTTTTTGGTTCATTTTGGAATGATTCATTGAAAATATTGGCAAGGCCATTTCATTTTGGTTTGAAACGTTTCATTGAAATCATTTGCAAGGTCATTTCTATTCAAAACTTACGCGAATTAAGTAGCGCAAATTTGTCTGGCTTAACATGGCAAAAATTTCTCTCGTTTAATTCTTTGATGGTTACCGAAATCCCCTTTGAAGTAAGTTTTCTTTTCATTTGGATTAAAACGGTGTTAAGTCATAGAAATTGTTTTAAAATGTAGCGATGTTATATTGCTAAGGCAACAAAAAGTAGGGAGTGAAATTGTAGGGTGTTAAGTTGTTTAGAGTTAAAAAGGGGGGAACCATTGCCACACTAGTTAATGACCGGATTAATTTGATAAGCTCTCAATAGGAAGGATTAAATCAATAAGGCCACGCAACTGAGCACTTAGACCAGAAATTACTTCGCGTAGCAAATTAGAGACGAAATTAACACAGGACTCAAATCATTTACACATACCTACACAATTATATCTTGATTGATAATGTTGCCAAACGTAGACACGAGAGATCATAATTTCATTGTTATTGCTCTCGAGTTCGTGTTGACAATGGAAATTCTTATGACAAATAAAAACAACGAAATGCTAGTTTATGATGCATACGCATACTTCAAACATCGGATTCTAACAGACACCTCAATTTCGTGGCGATGTGTTTTATCGAAATGCAATGGCCGTGTGCGCACTTCCCAGATAACGTCACTATCATAAATGATCACAGTCATTTTCCCGATCCAGCCGATATTGAAAAACGAAAATTCAGGACAGCTCTCAAAACAAGAGCAGTTGTGTCAGATGAGCCACCCCGTCAAACAATTCTTTCCGTACTTCATTTTGACTCTGGACCTAATGATACCAAGCGAATAATGGTTTTCACCACTCTTCCGGGACTCGACATTCTCAGTGGAGCTGATGATTGGTTCTGCGATGGCACCTTTTCTACGGCCCCGAGTGGGTTCTTTCAGATATACACCATCCACGCTTCCTGCCTGTAAGTGATGTTTCTACTGCTTTCGAAACTCTTCAGAAGACATGCCCTGAGACAGCCCACCCAATCTTCAATTACTTTGAGGACAATTACGTTGGTCGGCTCTCGGCGGCAAATGGAACTCGTCAAAACCCCAGATTTGACGTTGACAGCTGGAGTTGTCATCAACGTGTAATAACCGGGCGACCCAGAACCAACAATGCTGTTGAAGGTTGGAATAGCAACTTCGTCAAACTCGTGAATGGCAAGCACCCATCATTTCCCAAACTCATAGAAAAATTTCAAGACGAACAGAAAAACGCTGAAATCTTGATCGAAAAAATGTGTGCCGGGCAAAGAGTGTCACGTTATAAAAAACCTCTTTATGTCAAACTTGACAAAAACCTTTCAGAATTGGTTGCGGCCTACGACCCAAGTAAACTTCTGAGTTTCCTAATAGAGTGCAGCAGCAACATCAAACTATAATTTAAAGTCAATTTATTTTCCAAAGTTGATATTGCGAAGCAATAATTTTCAATAAATTTTTCTAAGTTGAACTTTTTGCCAGAAAATTTCAAAATTGAGCTAGACCCGATTTGAAAACGGCAAAATGATCAATGTAATTAAGCTTTTCCCACCCTCTTCCCTTTTGGCTCAATCAAGTCAACCCATTTCAACTTTGCCCTAGTTTACCCATTTTTGGGTTTTTTAATTTCAAATATTGACTAAATTACGAAAATTTTTTGTCGAGCCCGAGCTTTGAACTTCAAACCTTTTGACCTTGAGACTTATGACTTCATCACTCGGCCAAATGCGCTTTTAAATTTCAAAATTTTCTTGAAAGTTTTGTCTCACTTTGACTGTTCTATGGTTAATTGGTACGCATAAAATCTACTTAAAGAACGATCAAACAACCTCAAAAGAACAACGCATTAAAGATCACAAGGTCAAATCAAAGAAATTAATTTCGCAAAACCATTTCGGACAATTTTGTCTGGGACATAAATGTCTGGTACAATTTTATCATTTCGGACTGTTTTGTCAAGGACACAAATGTCTTGGACACAAATGTCTATGCACCGTTATAAACATGTCTCAAGTACCTATTGAGCTATCTCCCCCCACGCCAGAATGGGGGGGGGAGATTGCTCAATTGATCCAAATTATAAACTAATTAGTTCTTACAATTCTTGGCTCTTTTCCAGTTCCCCCTTTCAATTTCAAATTTGAAAAGCTTATTTAACGTTGTCATAAGGCAATGAAATTTGGCGTGGTGAACAAATCGACAACTGTGAACAGATTTGTTCTTGATATTTTACAGCGTAACATCACGCATTTAGCCGTAATAACACGTAAAACAAACATAAAACTCGGTGTTTTGAAAGGGGGGACTGGAAAAGAGCCCAATTCTTACAACAATAGAATTATGTGAAGAGAAAATTTACTGAATAAATTTTGCAGGGGGGAGTCAATAACACTATTAAGTGGTCTATGAATTCTTCATTGGCAATTTGCGTTCATGTTAGAAAAGTTTTTCAAACCTTTCAAACCCGTATTTTTTTTGCATGATTTGAAACGGCAAATCATTGTGAGCAGCCTCATAGAAATAGCCTCAGTTAAATAAGAAACAAGGAGAGGGTTACTGGAAACGAGCTGATCTTTCTACTCAACGTGGTTTTTTTAAAAATCTACAGGTGTTTATACAGTTTAGCAATGTTCAGTTTGAAGGAGGACAGTTTGTCAACTCCAGAAGCTACGTTATAGTGTCTGAGGGAAGGTTATTACATGCCTTCAGTACTCTCGACCTTGTTCTCTAGACAGCGCAGTCTAGTGCTGTTCTGGTCTCTAAAGTGAACTGGTGTCGTTTTGATACTGCCTAAAGTTCAATATATCGGGATATCAGACGGGGGGGGGGGGGGGGATAAGGCGATGAGTATTTGCTGAACTTCTGCCTAAGACTATGATGCGATAAAGGAAGCACATCATACTGACATGATGCCGCCAGGAAACCAGGAAAGAGGTGGTAGGCCACAGCTTGGCAGTTTATAGAAGCGTTTCTAACAAACGTCTAGTCTGTTTAGCTGAGCGTCGGTCGCGTGGATGTACCCTGGCATACCGTGCGCAATAAAAGACCAAACATGTCTACGCGTTTTCTATTCTGTGGTGTGGTGTGGTAGGTAAAGGCGGAGGAACTGAGATGTATTCAAGGAAGCTCGGCTAACAACTTCGTCAAAATGACATTTCATAGTCAATCTTCTGCCGATCTGGAGACCCTGGAGGGTGGCAGTTTTTGGGTTGTTACCAATTAGTGAGAAAGTGGTGAGCACCCGCTTAGGTGGCTCCATCGCAATGCGATGGTCTTCGCACTATTTAGGTGCTGCGTCAGCACTACTGCATGTTCTAGATTCTGTTGATTTTTTGATACTGTGATCGTCCGCAAAAGTGTAAATGCGCGTTGACTCGTCGTTTTCAACAGATGAACCGCGGATGCCTGCAAAGTGGATTAGCCAGAGTACGGGGCCTAACCAAGATGCTTGGCAGACTCCAGCTGACTTAGAGCGGCTAACAGACTTAGCACCTTCACATACAACTTGGAACGTGCGACCAGAGAAGTAGACTTTCATGAGACGCAGCAAATTACCCCGGATCCCAACTTCTAGGCGACGAAAAAACATGCTACGATCCACCCTGTCAAACGCGGCTGTAAAACCACTCGATAAATCGTAAAAATAATAATCACGCGATGTGACCTGGGGGGAGGTTTGCGCTTTGTAATTTATATCAATGGAGTTGAGAACCTGCAAGAGAGTCGTTATTTTAATTATCTGGACAAAACAAACAAAAGTGGAATTTTCAAATTGGCTCTTTTACGTTTCCCGCCACCTCATACGAGCATCCCTATAGTGGTGTAACGAGTGGTCTTACTAGGTTTTTTATGAAGACTAAATTTTGGGGCTTAGGAAATTAGACAATCAAATTAGACAAGCAGAAAATTAAGAGATAACTTGCGTATTTTTGTTTGTTTTTAAGCTGACCTTCTAGCTCATTTGACAATTAAAAAGCAAATAGCGGCCTTGTGTTGCAAAAGTGGAAATCGGGCAAAAGAGCGACCGCTAATTTTCATTTTAGGACATGACCAAGGACTTTTCTCCGGATTTGAATCAAATCAAATTTTTGGCTAAACAATTTTTGGTTAAACTAAACAGGACGAAGGGCTTTTCTCCGGATTTGAATCGAATCAGGCGATTTTTAGTTAAACTATGCTCCTTCCTTGTTTACTGAAAGAGTTTTGATACAGTGGGGTGAGCATATTTCATTCCTAATGGAAAAGCACTATGTCATCCTTCGACCAAATTGTTAGTTTTTGATTTCCATTTATCGCATTGTTGAACTGATTCCAAATATTTGTTGTGAAATCTGGATCTTTTCGTAGAGATCCACTTATATATTCCCCAACTTACGTTTTCTCGAAATAATCAAGATACAAACGGAGCTGCTCATTCTCAGTTGTGGTGTAGAGAGCTTCTAGTGCCAACTTCAAGTCAAATTCAGGAATGAGCGCCAGCGCAATAAAGGATTTTGCTTTCTTCCAGAAGTCTGTCTTTTCTGTATTCAACCGCTAGTCCTTATTCCTGTATTTGATCGAACGGAATTGCGATGTCCGATGCGGTCTTTGACACAACTTCAAAGTCTCTTTTGCGTTGAATCGCTCTGCAACCGACGTAAATTTGGTCATGTTTGATGCACACTCCTCAGAAACGAAGCTTGTTACGTTTTGATAAATAGATCGAGGGTGTTTTGCGCCCGTTTCTGTTCTTTTTGAATGACACTAAAATGTTTCGGAAAATTCTCATTTTGCCCCTAGAGGTATTGCAAACAGATTGAAATTTTTTGTTGAAGTTTATTTTTGCGTACATTCCCACCTAAGATTTCAAATTGCTATGCACATTTAACTGAACCGAATTTCTTAAAAATTCAAATTGTTAAAATGCTTAAAAATAAAGACACGTGTAGAAAACGTACTTTTCAACGTTTATTCGGCAACATCTTCAAAAATCAAGATTTGTATTCCGCGCTGATTTTCAGTGAAAGGCAATATTATTCGAATTAATAGAAACATTTTTAGACACCAAAATGATGATTTACGAAATAGTGCAATCAAATTTTTGGACCTAGTTTTTGGTGTTAATTGTTTTGAATTAAGTTTGAAATTAACGGATATTTAGTGAGGGATTACGGGTCTAAGCTCTGGGGTTAGTAAGGGATTATCTTACGAGTTGTTTTGCGAGTTATCGCATTTTACGAGTTCTCCTAATTGCTAATTTTTACGAGTTGTCTTTTTTTGCGAGTTGTCTTTTGCGAATTGTCGTGTTCCGGAAATTGTCATGCTTGGCCGTTTTTATTTTTTTTTAATGAAGAAAAACTTGGAATTGCTGACCGTTTTTAGTTGCTGTGAACAAATTTTGTTTTTAGATATACAGTTAGAATCCCAACCTCGTTACATGATCGAATATCATTAATTCTGGTAGAATTTGGGGCGTCTTTTATGCTCTTTTTTATCAAGACGTTTTTATCAACATAATTGGAGAGGGTGACTTGTGAGATTCTAACTTTAAATAAGGTCCAGATTTTTAAACAGTTTTTTCTGACAAAATTAAATCAGCAAAGAAACATTTTGAGGAGTTGAGAGAAGGATTAAAGCTTTCCAGTAATGATTTTGTTATGCAGATCTCGATTAAGAGAAAGTTTTTTTTTTAAATATAGACAAGAATGAAGACAGTCAATTATTCGAAACAGTTAATTTCGAAAATCTAAATTCGGGAAACAAGTTGCGCATTCTGATAAAATTATATCTATTTAAATTGGCACGAAGTGTAACTAACCATCTTCTTATCCAAGGAAATCAAAATCCGTAAACTTATCATTCTATTTCAGTAGCGGATTTAGGGGAGGGTTGGACGCCCCCCCTTTTCAGGAATTCGACCCCCTGCCGGCCCAAAGGGTCCCCCTTTGTACTATTTTGAGATGTCCATTTTTGGTGACGGACCCTAAAATTTTTGTAAAGGCGCCCTCGACGCCAATATATACAACATTTTTGGGGGGGGGGGGAGCGCGCGCCAAAAAAAGCGATTTTTTGGTAAAAATTTTCTGAAAAGTGCCTAAATATGCCCTTTTTTCAAATTTTCTGCGCCGCAGGCATTTTTTTTTTTGGTCAAAATGGGGTTTTAGAGTGATTTGGGAGAGCTCGTAAAATCAGTTTGGTCGAACTAAAAAAATAGTCAACTAAATTTTCAATTTTTTTTTGAAAATCCGACCCCTAGAGAAAATCTTAGATCCGCCCCTGTTCTATTATCAATTATCATTAAGTCATTTAAAAATTTTTTTTTAGTCTTGCTCGTGGCTAATTTGGATAGCTGCTTTAACAAACCGATTGTTATTGCAATTCAAAAATAGTTTCTGGCTGATCGAGTCAGCTTTTTTTCATGAAAGTGAATTTTACTTTGCTGAAGACAATTTTCGACGTCAATAAAACACGTTTTGCGACCGTGTGATTACTTATTTATACGCTCTTTTCACTAATATGCAAATCAATTAAATAGCTTTTGTTTTCTATTATAATAATTTCAGTTGCTCATAAATATCAATTATGAAACCGAGTTTTGACAAACATAATCGCGAAAGGGTTGTAGTTGCCTCGAAGCTCATTCAGCCGCTTGTGACATTTTCGGCGCCAGTGAAACAAAATCCGACCCAGCTTACATATCGTTATTCTTCGTCTGGCGTTTCCAAAAACCGAGATCTCTTTGATTCAGGTAGAAAATTAGCCCCATGACTTCATGGCTTCTCTCCACTAGCTTTAAATTATGTATTCAACTTTTTCGCACCTTAACGGCATTTTTGTGCGTCATTAATTTGCTGAGATCTTTTATAGCATTAGTATAGTATTTATAATTTTTTGTTCCGACCATTGAAAATGGGGAGGAAATTTGTATTCGGGGTGTTTTAATTTTTTGTTTTGTTCTCCGTGCAAAATCAAGTTTCTTAAGTAATCATTGGAATTGGTCGAGTGATGTATCATATTAGAGCCAGGGGGTGATCTTGCATTTTTGACCTTTTTTGGCCTAATTGGTTTTCCAAATTGAGCTCTTCCAAAGCACTAAAAAGACCCTATTTTGGCCAATTTTTCTATACGGCAGGCGCATTTTTGAAAATAAGGCCACAAAAAGCGTTTTTGACACTTTGGGTCGGCAGGGGGGTCGAATCCCTGAATGGGGAGGGGAGGGGAGGCGTGCACACCCCCCCCCCCCCTAAATCCGCCCCTGATGGTATCACAGACGATTGCTTCAGTAGCAGATAAATAATACCATTTGAGTATCGTTTTGTTTTTGTATATCGTTTATGTATTTGTTTATTTTTTTGACTAAAACTAGATACATTGGTACACACTACGATAGAATAACATAAGCATCACTTTTATTTCAGGAACTTTGTATTCGGGTGTGTTTAATTTTTTGTTTTGTTCTCCATGCAAAATCAAGTTTCTTAAGTAATCATTGAAATTGGTCGAGTGATGTATCATATTAGAGCCAGGGGTGATCTTGCATTTTTGACTTTTTTTGGCCTAATTGATTTTCCAAATTGAGCTCTTTCAAAGCACTAAAGCACTAAAAAGACCCTATTTTGGCCAATTTTTCTATACCCCAATCGCATTTTTGAAAATAAGGCCACAAAAAGCGTTTTTGACACTGAATGGACAGATTTGATCAAAATTAGTAACTATTGGCATCGAAGGTGCCCGTAGGAACATTTTAGATTCATCCAGCCAAAAATGGAGGTCTTAAAAATAGTACCAAAGTGGGGACCCTTTGACCCTTTGCGTGGTCAAGGGGTCGAATATCTATATGACAAACGTCGGCATCGACCTCCCCCCCCCCCCCCCCCACCCCCTGGTTCGAAAAACTGGTTTGAAATTTTTGATATTTTCTTTCATTTCGAGCGAGTAACGCGATCGAGCAATATTCGGTGTATGAAAATTGGTCCTTTAGGCTAAGAAAACTTCGTTTTACTAAAAAAAACAGTTTTGGAAGCTTCATTTAGCGCTTCCTTGGCATAAAAGCTTTCTAAAAAAACTGGAAAATGATTGTGCAAAAATAATAGAAAAGTGAGGATCGGTGGAAAGGTCGGATGTTCGATGCCCACCATGATCCGTGCTCGGTGCTTGAAGGTGAGGCAACATTACCCAGCCCAAAAATAACTAAAACAATTGCATGTATATCTTAACCAGGGG